>NC_134483.1:206253323-206485006 GCF_040206685.1 Ascaphus truei | reverse complement strand
TCATCTAAACCAATATGATTTCTTTAAAAATAAATGTGGAACATTTTTTTTGCTCCAGTTTCTCCTCATATTTGCGGCTCTGCTAGACTTTGATAAATAACGCCTTTGAAGAAAAAAAAAATGAGAGGGAGGATTAAAAATGTCAAAGTGTAGTCCTACATAACATTTACTTGAACTAACAGCAGTCATTTTTTTTACAAGATTAAAGCTAGGAGAAGTTGGCAACCATTAGAGCCTAACATTTGTCATGGGGTTTATAGCCCTAGTTGGGACAGACACATGGCAGAAATCTGAGTACCTTATCAGTAAAGTGGAGCAAATAATATAAGAAAAAAAAAACCACCTTACAGAGTGAAGAGGAGGATGCTTGTTGTTTGTATCATGCCATTGCGAGGCAGATTACTTCTGTACTTATAGGGCACATGACCTGTCATCATGAGAGTACAAATATGGATAAACGCTGAGAAGGGCACAAGCAGTAGGACAGTTGTGAGATGGAGGGATGGCTCGTGAATACCTGGTAGTCCATTGGGTGACTCAGATAGTTTTGGTGGTGTGAAGGTCATCATGATGATATACTGATAATGGCTGTACTCGGCACTGATAGAATAAGCAGTAATAGATGATGATGATAAGGGTTTGGGGGCTGCTCCAGTACAAGCTAATACTAGTAGTGGGCAGAATAGGCATTTGGTAAAATGGTCCTATATGGACCAATAATGTTTAATCCACTACACCAACCAGAATTCACAAAGCGTTTGATAAGGTTTGCACGTATCATAAATCACACAATCGGCCCTATGTAAAATGGAAAATTGGCCAAAACGCTTGCAATCGATCAATCATTATACATTCAGTATTAATTACTGAAATTTTAGAACTGAACTCTTCAGCCATGAATTTGCAGTTATCTTTTTCTTTTTAAGAACAACAAGTCAAAAGTTAATGAGTAATAGTTTGAGAATGCCGAAAAATGCAATTACAAAAATATCTCCTGACCACAGTGCATAAAAAAAACAAAACACTTTTTTGGTCTTATACCAATAAATTATTTTCCATTAACAGACGAATCAGTAAAGATACTTGAAGGAAAATGATTGTATATCTCACATGTCTTTAACAAATGGTATTATTCAAAACTTGTAATGGCATTCAAGGGATTTTATTTTTGTACCTGTGTTAAACCTGAAAATATTCATGAAATATAGTGAAATTACATAAATTCATAATTTTTAAAGTTACTTATTTAGCTGAGGAACAAAAAGAAAAATCCAAGTAATTTACTTGAAACAAGTCATCCTAACCCTCCCTCCCTCATACATTCCACTAGTATGTGATCATGTTCCTCACTGACAACTTCCTTTAACAGCTGTATGTGACTAGGTTTGCTGACCGTGCACATCTTTGACTCAGGATTTGCTGTGACAGCTGTGTTAAACAGCAGGAATAAGCTTATACAAATCCATGTTAAAATGCATAAGAAGCAAAAAGTGACACACAGTGAGTGCTCATGTGCATGGCATTACCCAGAATCCCTGACTGCAGTGGAAGCATTGTATGCTAAGTAATTATGGTGAAAGACAGGTTTGTAGACCTGTCTCAGACGTGAATGCATCACAAGTGGGAATTTTATGTGCTTTAAAGTTTTTAAAAGGTGTGTGTGAAAGGTGATCATTTTGTTTTATTTATATATGCTAGTCAATGTCTGTATCCTTTGCTATTTTGGCTTGATATATTTATTCTGTATTATTAGTTTGAAATTACATCATATTCATATTTATTTATTTCCTTAGTTTCTATTATTAACATGTATGAACAATTGTTCCAGAAAGTCTGACAAGCGTAATCTTTAAGTCTGTGAAGCGGGGAAGTTCTTGGAATCTGGGAGAGAGACCCCCCACCCCACCCAGTCCCAATTATACAAAAAAAAGGACTGGAGGAAGCTTTACAGATGATAAAATAAAGGCCCATATTTACTAAGCAGTGCTATGCCATAAGAAAGCTTCTAATTCCAGTAGACACGTCAACTAAAAGCTAAAAGTTAACTAAAAGCATTTATATGTTTAATAGGTTAAAACCTAGTAAATACTTCTAAACACTAATGTAAAATATAGTGAGGAGCCTTTGTGCACCAACCTCATCCTGCATTATCCTCTTCACTAGTTAGGGCTGAGAAGACAAAGGAATGAATGTGCATAAACTGATTAACTTGTAATTGGGGTAAAGCAACTTAGGTTAAAAATAACACCCCTATCCAGAGTGCATGTTGTAAATGAAAATTCAGGATCACATCATCAATACATCACTGCTGTAATGTACACAGTAGGGGAGGATCATTCTCTTGCATTTCTATAGGGATCTCACCCAGAAAATAAGCAAACGTGCATGATGTACAGTATACATCATAAGGACTTCCGGAGTGCCAGCCCTTAGGACATATTTCATACGGGCACTCAAGGGAAAACGCAAGTTACTGTCATTAGTTCCCTTTGGTACTGTACCTTTAACTTCTTCATAAATCTAGTTTTAATTAAGTGCTTTTTAAAATGTTCTTTTAGATTCAGGGGTTCACTCTAACAAAAGAAAAAATTATGAGGATTAGTTTTAGAATGTAGCAAAATGTAATAACAAAATACCTTCTGACTAGAGGACATAATGACAAACAAAAATTGTTTTCACATCATTACTGCTGATTGCAAGAGAATAAGTGATTATCTAACCCATCAGCCTCTACCAACTAAAACTGTAATAAATGTTAAGATAAAAAAAATATATAAATGTGTGCTTCTGTGTCCTGTAAAACTACAATTTCAGTCATGTGATTTCATTTGTACATGTGTTCAAACTTAAAAGATCATTAAAAGGTGAAATAGTCAGACCTTGGTGGATGACCTATTCACAAAAAAAATTGTTTTCTTTTGACGTGGTTCTTTTAAATTACTCACATAACTCCCACAAACAAATACAATAATCCCTTTTTTGTGTTCTTCAAAAATTAAATGTTTTCTTTTTTTGCTGCAGATTATAGTACGATTAGGAGGAGGTTCTTTTTGTTCTATCTATGGAACGTATCTGTTTTTATGTAGTTTAATAAAGTTTTTTACTTTTACCTACTGTACCCTTAAGGAGCGGCTGCCTTGTTTAATCCTCTATGTTTTGTGCTATAGTACGATTAGGTCTAATTCTTAACCTATTGTTTTCCCCCTCTTGCAGTTTGACCCTACCCCCATAATAATGTTACTTCTCATAATTCTGCCAACCTTTTTTTACAACAAAATTTCAAATGGTGTAGTGGAAACAGCCGTGTTAGTCCAGTTGCGATAGTGCAGAATAAATGAGTACTTCAGTATTAGGTGATACCTTTTTTATTTGGACTAACAATTTATGTCATAGGACAAGCTTTCGAGAGCTCTCCTCTCTCTCAGGTCGGCAATACTGATTAACAATGGAATCTATGGCTAAAACAGGGGTTAGGAGAGCAGGGGAAAAAAAACAGAGATGCACTGTAGATATGGTAGGGGGAGGAAATGGTGATTGAAGACATTGGAAGGGTAATAAAATGATGACAACAAACAGCATGGAGGGGAAGGGTATGCTGGGGGGTAGAATATGTGGATAAGAACATTGGCAGAGAGGCAGGCAGGATAATTACAAACAATTGTGATAGTGTGTGAGAAACTCCATATCCGCATTAAGTCCTCTTGTTTTGGTGTCAAAGAGTCTTATCATTCTGAGTTCAAATCTTTTCCGTTCTTGGGTGCGTTTAAACATTCCATTGAGGATTTTGATTTTTAAATAATTTATGGAATGATCTGGTTGTGAGAAATGATGTCCCACAGGTGAGCAGTATCTTCCTTCTTCATGATGGAGTATGGAGAGCGTGTGCATATTCATTCTGCCTTGCAGTTTTTTTGCTGGTTTCCCCAATGTAGCATCCTTGGTCACATTTGTTACATTGAATCATATACACTATATTCCTGGATGTGTAGCAGTATGATCCTTTAACATTGAGTGTTCCATGGTTGTGACTGGCTGTGGGATCTTGGCATATATGTTTGCAGAGTTTGCAATGTGTGTTGTTACACGGTTTTGTGCCATTATCAGTGTCTTTAAGTTCGTTATGAATTTCTGTTTGAGGTTTGGTGGTTGCCTTAATCAAGAATGGGAGGTTTGGGAAAGATTTCCCTTAATGGCAAATCCTCTGCCAGCAAGGGTTGCAGATCTTTGATTATTTTTCGTATTCCCTATAGGGTAGGGTTGTATGTGGCCACTAGTGGTATGCGTGTGGTAGGTTCTTTCTGCCTTTATTGTAATATATATATATATATATATATATATATATATATATATATGAAAAGAACAAGAGAAAAGGGCACTCTGGTATACCGTTGGCAATATCAAAAACACATTTATTTATTAGATGTCACAAAAAGAAATAAAAGATAGCACAGAAATTTAAAAACACGGCATAGATCCCCTGTGCGTATACTAAAGCAGTATGCTGACTAAAGTGCCCATCATACCTGATAGAAACACTGAAGGAAGCCAGGGAATAAACAGCAAATATCCCTAACTTAAATACAAATCCCAAAAGAAGAATCAATTGAATGATAATTATGCAGCTTCTTAGGGAAAAAGACAGCAAGCAGTGCTACTCTGTGGCAGGTATAGAGTTACTGAGAATAAACCACCCTGTAACAGGGGACGTATCCCTGTTCACAAATGTGCCTCTAATCCAGCAGTGTGGTGGTTAACTGCTGGTAGCAAATTAACTAACACCACCTGCCTGATTAGAGGTGGTAGAAAAAGCCTGCCTTTGAGACAGGAAGTGACTCCTTAGCTCACTAGTGGGCTGAACTTTGGAGAACACAGGTCTCTGGAGCTGACCTGTCTTGAGCTCTGTCAAGAAGAAACAGCAGAGCTGATTGCAAGACACCAAATAAGACTTCTAAACCTAGATGCTGATTTTCTGTGCACGCACGGGTGCGGTTCCAGGAGAGCAGAGAAGCTTACTCTACAGCAGCTAACAGATAAGACTTTCATTCTAAAGAGACTTCTTATATCTGCTTATGAAATGCTATGTGTTTGGGGCTGGGAGACCTGCTTAACTAGGAGTTGTGAATTGCATGGGATTTCACTAGAAATACTCCCAAGTGAATAGAAGCTTTGTTCCCCCCCCTGTGTTTGGATGGTTTCCTGATGAAAAGGAAAAGGCACAATAAAGCCTATTATAATTTCACCTTATAAAGTCTCCAATTGTGTACCTCTGTGAACGTCCGTCTACACACCCATACATCCATTAGGTGAGGGGAAGCTAGAGCCAAAACCTCACAAAGATATAAAGTCTCTTCAAAAGTGTCATGGGACTGATTATGTAATGGATTGATACCAAAACAAGCCTCAATGACAATACAAAAAGCCAGTCCTGTTGGAGAGACAAATAACAAGTAGATTGGATCCAGATTCAATAAGACACAGTCTTGAAGTGTGTATATACACACAGCACTATCCTGCACACATGTGTGGAGATATCTAGGCACATAAAGAACAGCAGCATAAGTTGGTATAATTACGTATCCCAAGAGGGGGAGAAACCAGGGGATCCTACCCACCTCACCCACTCCTACACTTAAAAGGGATTGAATTTGCACCAAAAAACGCGATTGTCAGGTGAAAATGAAGACCTCAGACATACCTTATTGATTGCCAGAGGTGCGGAAGACAAACGATCCTATTGCGCATGCGCAACATGATATCATCGGCTAAGTGCGCTCCAAGTTGAAACGCACCGCCATAGAGCCAAGTGCACATGCGAGTAGTACCGACAAGAGGTCCCGAACTGAGGGGAAATAGGAACTCAGTGTCTTTAACAGATATAAAGCATGCGCCTGCGCATCACAACATAGCCTGGTATATGTGCGTCTCAAATTGGAACGCACGGCCATGTTAACTAATATACATGCTCAAGCCCTGTAACCCAAAATCAGGAAGGGGATACCAGTACCTGCCTCAGTATATTTTAACAAGGGCTGTAATGAATACTGGTAAAACACCTTGTGTGGGCTAACATATCATAAAACACAAAAAGCAACAGGATAATAGGATGTAAGGTAGATGCATGACAAAACATATTAATCTATTATGATTCTAAGAATGGTAACTATGCATTGTCATATGCAGTTGTACAAGAGCTAAATGCCAAATGTTGACAAAATTAGCTATAAAACTACACTGAAGCTTTTGAATACAGTTCAAGTCAGATAAACACACATGGAATATCATTATAAGCTGTTAACAGTATAACTGTGCCTAAATCAAAATAAGGGGTATCCAGTATCCTCCCATTGTGATATATGAAAATTCACAACCAATGTAATGTAGATGGATTAACTTATAGATCCATATTGTAGCACAGTCACAGTGCCAAAGAATGATACGCCGATGATTCCAAATGAGGATTCTCATTGACTCGGAAAGATGTTTCTTTCTCATGATGTTAAGTCCTGGATGAAGTTGGAAAAATATAATCCGTGGTGACTCCAGAATCCGTCAGAAGATGGTCATACCCAGGATTCTAAAAATAAAAAAGAGAAAGAGAAACAGAGTGTGTTGAATTTTCTTATAATAGTTTGTGAAATTTAAAAGAATAAACAACAATTAAATTACTAGTAATATGATGACCAATATCCAAACGACTGCTCAATTTATGATGTTGTAATAGGTAAGGTGATAATACTAACAGCCCAAACAAATATCAAGTGGCTAAGGGTAAAAGTATGGAAAAAGAGAACGAAAGAACCAAGAGGAAGGGAAAAAGCAGCAAAAATATATACAAATCAATATATACAAAAGCCCAACAGCAAAGAGACATATAGGGGAGCTACAAAAACTTAGAGACCCCCAGGTAGTTGTTAAGACCTCGTGGAATCATAGAATCCATCTGGACTATCCACCTGGACTCCCTACGCAATAAAGCCTTCTCCAGGTCTCCACCCCGAATTCCCAAAGTGACTTTTTCTATTGCGAAGGCCTTCAGGAGGGTATAATCTGATTCATGCATCAGAAGGAAGTGTCTAGCTATTGAGGTGACATAGAAGGACGATGGAAGGCTGATGAAGTGACTTGAAAAAACCTTATTGGCACAGTTTTTTCAAGTTTTTTCAAGTCACTTCATCAGCCTTCCATCGTCCTTCTATTTCGGCAGTGCTGTGTCTACACCTCCCGTGGGAGGATTTCTTGTGTATTACTCTCTGCCGATAGCACGCCGGGCTGTTGCTGTTTTCCCTGCTGTTTTCCCTGCTGTTTTCCCCGCTGATCCGGAAGTTACGTCATAGCCGCCGGTCATGTGACCACCCACTGCGACGGAGCGGTTGCAGGAGGGTTGGCGGCTTGAAGAATCTTCAGCACATCAGGGTGTTACGGTGCCACACATTGATTTTGCAGTCCCTGGTGGGTTGATGATCACCTAGCGTGACGGAGTCATTTCAGAAGGGTTGGCGGCTAAACAAGCGACATGCGGATTGTGAGGCCACGGCGCCACTAACTCCATTCAAAAGTGAGTCTTTTTATCTCAACATTATTAGCGCTTATTCAGAGCCAGTTGCTGGGAAAGACTATTTATATGTTCACTTGCTTGGAGTCTGCCATGACCGATGTCCCTGAATATGCTTTAATCAACATTCAACAGCATTTCTGTATTTCTGAGCACCTGGTGGGTTAACACTCTGTTTACCCGTTTATACACATAGCTATTGAGGTGATCTTTTTAAACCCTTCAAGGTCCCTCGTAGCGTTCTTAATGTTTCTTGTATGCTCGAGGACTCGAAACCTGAATTCACGTGTGGTCATCCCGATATAGGGAAGGTCAAATGGACAGGTAATACAATAGATAACTCCCTTGGTTTTGCAACCAAGGAAGTCTTTTATTCTAAATGTATGAGCTCCAGAGTAATCAGTAAACACCTCCGTCTGATGCATGAACCTGAACGCAGAGCAATTCATGCATTTGTGAAAGCCCTTCTTCTTGAAAGTAGATAGAAATGTCTCGGTGGTATTGGGAACAAAATTACTACTGACCAGTTTGTCCTTTAGGTTAGGAGATTTTCGGCTAGTCATATTGATTCTGCTACTCAAGACTCGTTTAAGGTCAGGGTCAGTCATCAGGACACCCCAGTGAGTCTGTGGTGTATTACGTAACACAGACCACTGTTTATTATGGGTGCCAATAAACCTTAATTTATTTTTAGTAGATGTTTTAATTTTGGGTTGCAGAAGAGAGTCCCTAGATGCTCTGAGACCCCCCTGAAAACCTCTCTCAACACACCGATGGCTATAACCCCGTTGATAAAATCTTTTTTTCATCTCCTCTGCTCTCTCTAGAAAAGCTGACTCGGTAGACACATTGCGTTTCAATCGTAGGAATTCGCTGGTGGGGATACCTTTTATCTGATGTCCTGGATGGAAGCTAGTGGCGGGGAGAATATAATTGGTTGCGGTCCCCTTACGAAAAATATCCGTAAGGAGACAGCCGCCAGGTTCAACACTAATATATAAGTCCAGGAATTCAAACCTTGTAGAGCTGCAATTAAAAAGTCAACTTGATGATCAGATCGTTGCGGTTGAAGACATCGACGAACTTCGCAAACCCTGTGGCAGATCCCTGCCAGAGGATGAGGATATCGTCGATGTACCTCAACCAAAACGATACACACTGTGTATAGTGAAGATTAGCTTGAGAAAACACAACCTCTCTTTCCCACCACCCAGGAAAAGGTTGGCATAGGAGGGTGCGCAAGTTGCACCCATCGCAGTTCCTCTTTTCTGTAAATAATATTTATTTTTGAAAATGAAATAATTATGTGTAAGGATAAATTGTAACAAGTTCAAAATAAAATGTCGCGACGTTTTGCATTGAGAGATAGAATTTTGGGGCTCGCAGTCCATCATTATGATTGATGCAGCTATAAAGGGATTCCACATCACAGGTCGCGAGGATAGTTTCCTCGTCGACCGTGATGTGGTCCAAGCGAGACAACACATCCATCGTATCTCTAATATACAATGGCAATGTCTCCACTGAAAAATGCAAAAAAAGAATCAATAAATCTGCAGATGGGTTCGCACAACCTTCCTATGCCAGAGACAATTGGTCTCCCTGGGGGATGGGAGAGGTTTTTATGTACCTTGGGCAACATGTAAAAAGTAGGTACCCTGGGGAATCTTGACGTAAGAGCCTGACTGTTACACTGAGAAATGACCTCGTCCAAAACCGCTGACCGTAAGATAAGGTCAAGTTCGGTCTTGAAGCGGATGGTAGGGTCACAAGTAAGCTCAGTGTAACAGTTGCCATTTTTAAGTTGTTTCATTGCTTCTCGCTCATACATCACCATGGGCCAGATGACGACATTTCCACCCTTGTCTCTGGGTTTGATGACCACCTTTTTCAGGTCCTGGAGTTCTCTAATCGCCATCACTTCCACCCGTGTAAGGTTAGTATCCCCCAACTGTACATTGATTTTCTTGAAATCTTCAGCCACCAATTTAGAAAACACTTCAACTTGCGGACAAGTTGCCAGGGTGGGCAGAAAACTGATTGTGGTTTCAATTGAGAGAGAATTTATTTATCTTCTATCTGCTATACTCCCTGATCATCCAGAAGATAATCTAAATCCCGTAAGGCAGCTGTCTCCTGTGTATTCTAGTGGGTGTAGTCAACATTAGAGTCTTCCAAGGTAGAGATCTTTGAAAAATGTTTGAACAAGAGTAATTTCCTGCAGAATAAATTTAGGTCCTTTATCCATTCAAAATGGTCCATACAGGAGGTTGGGAGAAGGACAATCCGCGTTTCAAAACACTGGATTGATGTTCGGTTAGAATCACACTACAGAGATTAACAATTGTTAATTCACTCTCAGAATCCAGGTCTTTGTCACTCATTTTGTTTTGTGAGTGATGATTGTCCGTCCTCTTTGTTCTCTTGGCTCCCCTCCTTGTCCTCCTCCTTGAGTTGTTGACCTTGCTCCTGTATCTAAAAAAGACAATTTACCTGATTGTTGTGGATCAGACATTACATTTTCAACATCGGAAGATTGTAAATCCGACGCTGAAATCCCAGATGATAAAGATCCAAAATTAGTGTGGGTTTTGGGCCTGTTTTTTTTGCCTGTATGCTTCCCCTTATGCCACTTATAAACTGATGTCGTTCTGTAGTCTTCCTGATCACGCTCAAATTTGCGCTTTTTGAATGCGATTAGATCCTTTTCATATTTTTCTAAATCGCTTTCCTTCTTCTTAAATTGCTGTACTTCCATTTCAATTAGATCCTTCTCAATAGCCTCAATTTGTTTTGTCACCTCTAACACGTGCTTGATCGTGTTCTATGAGAATCTTAAGTAACTCAAAAGAACAGGTGCTCAATGTCTCTTCCCACCTCTGTTTAAGGGAAGGTTCTACAAATTCAAAAGAAGGAAAATTTTGTAAGCGCAAACCTCTGGGTATAAATTTATACAGTATGTATTTTCCCAGGCCGCTTTATTCCACCAGGATCTTAAACGTTTCTGGGAAAGTTGTTTCAAAGTTTTTAATTTCTCACCACTCATAGGAGTTTGTGGATCAGCGGCTTGAGTATGCACCGATGGATTAACATTAAAGGCCTCATTAGCATAGGCCAATCAACGTTCAATATATATATATATATATATATATATATATATATATATATATATATATATATATATATATAGCCATGCATAATAATGGTATATTGCTTTCCTCTCTGTTGGCAGTAAGTCCTGGTAAGAACAGGTATGCCAGCAGTAGTTATGGAGGTTTTCCCTCACACCCTGGTGAGGTGCCCTATGTATGGAGGGGAGTGGCTGTATGCTCTGAGTCCCTGGATAGTGACATCAGGGAGGCGCCTGCCTCCTGAAGTATATAAGGCACAACACAGTTAGTTACAGTGTTCTAGCAGCTGTGGAAAGCCGTTGGGAAGTTGTATTTTCCTGCATAAGGGATTGTAGGAACACTTTGTGACCCTAGTGACGTAACTAGAGGTCCAGGTTGACCAATCAGCCTGTCTAAACCACTCTGTGTCCAGGGACCTGGTGCAGAGAGGATCTCCCTAGGAGAAGAGGGAGTCCCACTTCAATTTAGGAGGGTGTACCTGGCAAAGGGACAGCACGGAGAGATGTGTGACTAGAGCCGGTAGCTGCATGGGGCAGTCTGCTACATCACCGTCTACAATAAAGATGACCTTGTTAACGATACCCCCACTGTGTGAGTGTGACATTACTCAGCTGTGGATGGCACCACCAAGAAGGAGTTCCTCACCAGGACCATCTCCCTGCGGAAGCACAGATCCTGATGAGGTGGAGGCGCTGCACATGATGTAAGTCGAACTCGCACCCACTACCTCAGCTACCTGTCCTGATGATATCCCCTACTAACATCAAGCGGGAGACTCAGGAGTTCTGTTGCCTACAGGTGCACCACCAAACACACACATAATGGGGGGGTTGGTTGTAGAGTACCCGGGCCAATGTGAGATTGGGGGGGGGGAAACCCGTTACAATTGGAGGCGCTGCTGAGATATATATATATTTGTCAACAGGACAGGCTTTTGCTAGGCACACGCTAGGAAACAGGGAAAGTGTATGCTGCCACTTTGTGCTGTGTTGGGATGGAACCGCAGGGATACCCTGGGAACCTGAGAGGAGTTAGTGGATCTGGATAGGGGCTATAGCTGTCCGAGTCACCTTGAGGTCACGCTAGGGGTAGGACGCCAGAAGGGAGAGCCTGTTAACTAGGTCAGGAGTCCTGGAGAAGGTCTGCACTAGGCTGACCAAGAGAGGTAGACGCCCAAGTACTGCATGGAAGCCCCAGAGTACTCTAGCCATTCCAGATCACTTACCAAAGGGAGCACAGACTGTGAGGAAGGAGATACAGTAGACACTGAGAGAGTGAGCCTAGCCTGAGGTAGTGCAAACACGAGTTAGACATATGTTAGGTACACGAGGTGGTGCACAAGGCATGTTTATTGTACGGATGTGGTAGCTGCCCCGCAGAGCGGAGCTCCATGTACAATAATCCAGTATACCGTGAGCAAGAAGCGACCGTCAGAATGGAGGATCTGCAAGGAGCAGAAGGTCCAGGATGCCGGGGCGATGAAGGAGAACAAGCTACAGGAGAGACTCTTGTGTGTTTGTTATGGAATGGCGTGAAAGCCGTGGCTGCGCCGTGTTTGACATGCCTATGTTCTCGGGATGATACCCCTGAGAATAGTGAGGACGACAGCCTTGCGAGATGGGAGGAACGAAATGGACTTTGTTACACACCAATTAATAAACAGCCAAACGCTACATCGAATATAAAGAAGGACAGTGCTTACCAAAATGGCGGTTCCCGCGTTCCCGGGACACAGCGTGGGCCAGCTGCAGAAAATCTTGCAACTCTGCAGGCTGCAAATTGTTGGCCAGGATTGGTGGCAACGAGGAAACTCCACCCAGTTGGGGAGTTTGGCGCGAAAGCTGCAGCCGCGCCCTCCTGGACTATGACTCACTCTGCTTCTGTGCTGGGTCAGCCTACAAAGCAGCGAGACATCCCCCTAGTTTCAACCAGGGGGAGTGGTCTAAAGTTCCACTGGATACCGATGGAGGAAGTGGGGGGAAAGATTGCTCAACCATCCTCTGCACTTCAGTCAATGGATCAATACAGACCGCTAGGACGAGTGCTCCCGTTGGTGACCATGGCTGAGCAAGCGGAGAAAGTGGAACAGAGTCCCTTGATATCAACCCACCCCTACTCGGTCCCAGGAGGCTTCCTGATTATCTGTGTAGAGGGTGTGGAGACAGTGGTCTGTCTCTGCCTGCAGTGCAGACTGCCTGGCAGAGCTGTGGGCAGTGAGGCTCGATGCCCTCATTGTGGACTACAATACATGTGGCCTATGACCACCTTTGTACCGGTGCAAGCCGGGGGGATGAGAAATCCTATCCCGACATCGGCAGCGGATCTTCCGGGTGCACTGTGGAATGTGAGTGCAGGTCCCGCGGAGCCGGAGTCAAGCCGACTTCTCAAGGCGGAGAAAACCAGCCATCGGAGAGGTAATCGGAAAGGAGCCCACAGACGGTCCCCTACTGGAATGCCCCGACCGAACTGTAAATTAGAGTCCTCGGACGAGGAGTGTGCCAGATTGGCAGAGACACAGGACTTGTTGGCGGAGTACCATACTACTGGTATTCCGTGGCGAGATGCTATCCCTCGTGGTGTGGAGACACGGAGTCGAGTGTCTCCAGTGCCGCGACAACCCAATCGCTGGAGTCCCACTGCCGTGGTGACTAGCGGATCGGAAGGAGGTCGATCCACCCCGACCCTGCGGAGCAGTAGGTTAACTCCGTGCTCACCGCAGATCCCGGGGGTGGAGGTAAGCGAAGAGCGGATCCAGGGTCAGGCTGGACCGCGCAGCAGACGGGCGTTGCCAGATATCCTTGTGGAAGAAGAGGTCTCGCTTGGGGACCCAACCCAAGATGGCGTCGCAGCACGTGCAGATCCCGAGGCAGTTCTGGACGACCTGAGCGGTGTCGAGTGGGAGGCGATAGCGCTTCTACGGTCGAGCAGTGGGAGTCGATCCCCTACGGAGAGCAGACGGAGTGGGCGCTCGAACCGGAGAACGAGAGGATCCACTACCGAAGGCCAGACCGAACTTTGTGGCGAACGTGAGTCAGGTGTTGCGGAGGAGCAGGCCGTGACCCTGCCGGTACCTACCGTTCGGCCCCGTCCCCCAACCCCGTCCATTCCCAAAGTTAGTCCCAAGGCCCTAGTTCAAACCCCTGTCCCTGTCACCTGTTCCTTTGGGTCTACCTCTAGTCTGGGTATGTCAGGGGATTCCCGGGGTCCTATCACAGAACAGACTGGAAGCCTGGACTGGGGAACTTCGGATGATGGATCGGAGGGTGGAGGGAGGATTTCCCGACGAGGGTCGATAATTAGTGAAAGCAATAGTGCGCTGAGCATTGCGGGTGGACATTGGTCTCAGCGTAAAGAAAGGGTTACGCGATCTGAGGGTACTTCGGGGGTATCCTCAGGCGGGTTTGATGATGAGGGGGAGCCCCTAGAACCTAACTCAGAGGAGGTACGGGAAACTAGGTGGTGGGCACCATTATATGAGGGATATGTCACCTGGATAGACCGCACTGTTTCATTCTAGAGAGGGATGGGGTGGTTGACCATTGGTGGGCCCCTGGGGATTTTGACGATGAGGCCTATCTCAAGGAGCTACGAGTACGGTGGGACCGAATACAAGTAGGTTTTATTACCCCAAAAGGATCTGAAGGGTTAGATGATCCGGTAGAGTCAGATGAGCCCCTGTCATGGGTGTTGCCAGGAAGGGCTGGGCAAACTAAGTTGACCCGGGCTTGCCGAGCTGAACGGGCTATTGCGGCTAAATTTAAACGGTCACACGGGCTGGAATACCCCTATGTCCCTGAACATCTGATGAGGGAAATAGAGGACAATAGAGAAAGGTGGCTTCGTAATGATATTGAGTACTATATCGTTAATAAGGGAGGAGCCATTACGGGAGTCCAGGCTGAGCAGAGGGTCTCCCAACTCATGCGGGTCTGGAAAATAAGGCGCAGCGTGTACATGCACAAGGTGGTGTATTGCAATGAGCGAGGATTGCCTCGAGAATTTAGTGTAACCGTCAATGATGCAGCGGGGTGGGAGGTGAAGAAACCAGACCCTCAACACTACTATTAGGTCCGTCAATGAGTGGTCTGCCTTTTCTTTGACGCTCTCTGCTGGTCAGGAGCGTATGTTCTGTCATTATTATGTGAAGTGATAATGTTTAAACGCTAAGTTTGTGTGTTCTTTTTCAGTGTTTCCTGGAGCAAGGTACACCAAATTTAGGCCCAGCCGGGATGGTGGGGATTCACGAGGGGGAGTATATAGCCATGCATAATAATGGTATATTGCTTTCCTCTCTGTTGGCAGTAAGTCCTGGTAAGAACAGGTATGCCAGCAGTAGTTATGGAGGTTTTCCCTCACACCCTGGTGAGGTGCCCTATGTATGGAGGGGAGTGGCTGTATGCTCTGAGTCCCTGGATAGTGACATCAGGGATGCGCCTGCCTCCTGAAGTATATAAGGCACAACACAGTTAGTTACAGTGTTCCAGCAGCTGTGGAAAGCCGTTGGGAAGTTGTATTTTCCTGCATAAGGGATTGTAGGAAAACTTTGTGACCCTAGTGACGTAACTAGAGGTCCAGGTTGACCAATCAGCCTGTCTAAGCCACTCTGTGTCCAGGGACCTGGCGCAGAGAGGATCTCCCTAGGAGAAGAGGGAATCCCACTTCAATTTAGGAGGGCGTACCTGGCAAAGGGACAGCACGGAGAGATGTGCGACTAGAGCCGGTAGCTGCATGGGGCAGTCTGCTACATCACCGTTTACAATAAAGATGACCTTGTTAACGATACCCCCACTGTGTGAGTGTGATATTACTCAGCAGTGGATGGCACCACCAAGAAGGAGTTCCTCACCAGGACCATCTCCCTGCGGAAGCACAGATCCTGATGAGGTGGAGGCGCTGCACATGATGTAAGTCAAACTCGCACCAACTACCTCAGCTACCTGTCCTGATGATATCCCCTACTAACATCAAGCGGGAGACTCAGGAGTTCTGTTGCCAACAGGTGGACCACCAAACACACACGTAATGGGGGGGTTGGTTGTAGAGTACCCGGGCCAATGTGAGATTGGGGGGGGGGAAACCCGTTACATATATATATAGCTAATGGAAATATTACTGTCTGCTCATTTGCATGTATAAGACATGCAAATGAGCAGACAGTAATATTTCCATTTGCTGTATGCTTTAGTGTGGAGGGTTTTTGTCACTTTTACCCACCATAACTTAACTAAGTATATATATATAGATGTAGAGGAATCTGTACCGAGTTAGCCGAGATTAATATTAAAAAATTAATAGATGATACATTTCTGTGGTTAACGAAATGCTTTGTGAGAGCTTTTGAGATTCACGGATCTCTTCTTCCGGCTGTGCTAGAATGGATAAAGCAAGAAAGGGTTTTACTTAAAAACAGTGCATCCTGGAATGTATCTGTGACTGAAGCCTATCCCTCCCCCCGGTGCGGTATGCTTTTTATGACTTAAGGTGTTAAATGGTCCCTGTATGTTAGTGATGTAAAAGTGTGTGTATGTGAATGTGTATTGTATGTGTGTAAATATAAATTTATAAAGTGTCATCAGTGTATACAGCACGTTACAAAAGGTGTGTGTGTGTGAGTTTATACCAATGGTGTGGGTAGGTATAGAAATGATTTATTTTTTATTTATTTATAAAATATTTTACCGGGAAGTAATACATTGAGAGTTACCTCTCGTTTTCAAGTATGTCCTGGGCACAGAGTAAAACAAATAATACATGGTTACAAGTAGAGTTACATAAATGAACAGGGTATACATTATATACAAGACATTGCGTGCACAGTTAAAGAAAATATATATTATGAGCGTATGAAACAGTTACAGACCAGGTTAAAATGTGAGACAGCCTTAGATTTGAAAGAGCTTGAACTGGTGGTGGATGTGAGAGTCTCTGGTAGGTTGTTCCAGTTTTGGGGTGCACGGTAGGAGAAGGAGGAACGTCCGGATACTTTGTTGAGCCTTGAGACCATGAACAGTCTTTTGGAGTCTGATCTCAGGTGATAAGTGCTGCAAGTGGTAGGGGTGAGGAGCTTGTTCAGGTAGCTGGGTAGCTTGCCCATGAAGAATTTAAAGGCAAGACAGGCAAGGTGAACTTTGCGCCTAGACTCTAGTGTTGATCAATCTAGTTCTTTGAGCATTTCGCAGTGATGTATGTGGTAGTTGCATTGGAGAACAAAACGACAAATTGAATTGTAGAGGGTGTCATGTTTGCTAAGGTGGGTTTGAAATGTAAGAGGGTGTTGCATTACTATTAATGTGTGTGGATACTATGTGGTCACTATCGGTATATAGGGATAGAATTACATTGTACATATGTATGTGTAAGAGACAGCTGTGTGTGAATTCATATAGCACAGTATGTATAGACATGGCCATTAGCACTCATGGGAAGAGAGTTCTCTTGTGTCAGGGTAGTGACTCATGAAGCTGCGATCTCGGTTTAGGCCACCGCTATGTGTCCCGAACAGTTGCATACATTTTAATTCATGCAACCGTCAATCTTTCAGTGTTCTAAGATTACCTTTGAGTATGGCCACCTTCAGATAATTCATCTTATGGCCAGAGTCAGGGAAATGTTCGCCGACAGGACTGTCTCTCGTTCCACGTGTGATTCTATAGCGATACATTCATTCTCTTGTTTAGCCCCTGTCCCATCTCACCTATATAGTAGGAGCCCCCTGGGCATTTCATGCAAATGATGAGATACACGACATTGCTGGAGGAACAGGTGAACCTTCCTCTGATTGTGTACTCCCGATTCCTGTGTGGTATTTGTATTGTGCCCGCTGTGTGGAGCATTGCGCAGGTTTTGCGTCTTGCGTCCTGGCACGTTCTTGTCCCGCATTCAGTTGTACTGTTGAATACTTTACTCCTCACCATCATTTTCTTGAGATTATGAGGTTGCCTGTATGATAATAAGGGTGTTTCAAGGAAGACCTGTAGCAGTCATTTATCTTCCAGGAGAATGGGTTGTAGTTCCCTGGCGATCTTGCGTAGGGCTTCAAGGTGTGGGTTATATGTGAACACCAAAGGTACCCTGTCACTTGTCTCTTTCTGTCTGTATTCAAGGAGATCACTACTTGGTATTCTGTGGCTTTGTGAATTTGCTGGTCTATAGTTCTGTGGAATATAACCTCACTGCACTATACAATGACACAGAATATAACCAGACTGTATTGATGCAATGCCAGGTCACCTCTGCAGCGCACTGCACACTAGTGCCCCACCACATCACAAAATACCCTACCATAGGCATTTCTGGCTGTACTCCAGCCTAAATGTGCAGCTCTACTTAAAAAGGATACAGAAATGTGATACTATAAAAATAGGCTATGTATAGTTGTTGGGAGTTTTAATGTTTTCACTTACTGTAGAGACAATAAGGGTTTACTCTTGAATTTGATTCTTTCATCCCCATGATAATGTAATCAGATTATTGTATGTCCCCATCATAAAGATCCTAGATATAGATATTAATGCATAGATCCTAGACTTTATGGAACCCTTTTATGTTATGCCTCTCCATCAACTTCACCTTATTGATTCGTTGGAAAACAATATTTCTTGAAAGGGTTTGGTGGTTCTTCCAAGCTAATAAAACTGAACATCTAGCCACTGTTAAAATGTGATATAGTAATTTGTAAAGAGGTGTGTTTACTTGTTCAATTGGTTTGGCTAATACAAAAATAGTTTGGTGTTTTCCCATGGTTTCCTAATAACATTATAATTATTTGTAGACCATGTATTATATATAAACTTTACACACCAGTGGACTTTACTTTGTGTTATTCTTAGATAATGACACCATTTAATGTTCCTTTCTTATTAAGTGATGACTTGTTGTGTGATATTCAATATATTTAAATAAATGACCAATATGATAGAATAAGAGCTACTCTTCAGTGTCTATACTCACAAATGTTATGTTTAATTTTGATTGCAGTTAATGGTTTAGTGTGGGCAACAGAGTGATTAGAGACCCGAAGCAAGAAAATTAAAATGGCAAATAAACAAGATAATGATAATATATGCTCAAATGATTGTACTGAAGAGTAATCAATATAAGTCATAAAGTTGATTTTCAGCATGTCTCTATTTTCGAAATATTTATACTGGTTTGTATTTGAGTGTCAGAGATTAAATCTCTAATTTCAACCTGCAGAGAGCCAGGGGAATCAGGAGAGGGTCCCTAAAGGGTTTTTTATCTCAAACTAGCATTTGTTCAACTCCTTGCCTGTCATTTCAGATTTATCAGATGTAACCTTTCATTTGTTGTAATGTTATGACAATTTAACAATCTCCCCACCTGCTCCACATTATAGATGAAACTAATATTATGTTGAACTATTCCAGTTTAACGGAAGCTATATGCACCTGATGTCTTCTAATTCACTATTGAACTTGAAACAAATATCCAAAGGGTACTTGCATCTGTATCATTGGGAGGCCTAGGCAATAAAAAGAATAACAAATGATTTGCAATTATACCACAGAGGCAATCATGTAGCCACTTCTGAAATTCGATCCAGAATGTCAAGATATTTCTGACGCTCTGATCACGACTGCAATGGATTAGATACATGGCACAGCTTTAATTTGGCAAATAATATCTTAACTTCACAATTCTTGTTTTATTTTAATGATGGAGTTTCTTGGGTTATTTTCCAATGTACATTTTAGTATTTATTGTATCCATTTTTATTATTAAACCTAAAGAATCCTACTATAATCCCTACACACACAGATTTTTAACTCCTCCCTCTACTCGGGTACCTTTCCCTCCTCCTTCAAACATGCAACAGTCACTCCATTACTCAAAAACAGTAAGCTTGACCCTACCTGTCTAACTATCGACCTTCTCCTTCCGGCCTTTTGCCTCCAAACTCATTGAACATCTTATATTCTCTCACCTGCTCCATTTTCTCAACACCTATTCTCTCCTAGATCCTCTACTATCTAGCTTCCACACTGCTCACTCTACTGAAACAGCCCTCACTAAAATAACTAATGACCTTCATGCTGCCAAAGACAGAGGTCATTACACTCTGCTCATATTACTCGATCTCTCTCCAGCATTTGATACCGTGGACCACCCTCTTCTCCTTCACATTCTCCATACTCTTGGTATTCGTAACAAAGCTCTATCTTGGATCTCTCTTACCTCTCCAATTGTACTTTCAGTGTCTCTTCTGCTAATACCTCCTCCTCTATCGATCTCTCTGTGGGGTTATCCCAGGGCTCTGTCATGGGACCACACCTCTTTTCTCTGTACACACTCTCTCTGGGTGACCTAATCACATCCCTTGGGTTCAAATATCATCTCTATACTGACGACACATATTTACTTCTCAACCCCTGACCTTACACCTGCTGTACAGACCAAAGTTTCTGAATGTCCCTCTGTGATATCTTCCTGGATGGCCCTCCGCCGACTTAAACTCAGCATGTCAAAAACAGAGCTCCTCTTATTTCATCCCAAAACTGGCCCCACTACCTCTTTCCACATTACTGTTGGAAGTTCTGTCCAGTAGCGCAAGCACGCTGCCTAGGGGTCACACTCGACTCCTGTCTCATATTCTCCTCTCATATTCCCCTGCAATATTACAAAGATATGCACTTTCATCTGTTGCTCGACTGCTAAAACTTTGACACAGGCCCTCATTCTCTCCTGTCTCGATTACTGTAACCTCCTGCTGTCTGGCCTTCCTGCCTCTCACCTGTCTCCCCTACTATCTATCCCAAACACAGCTGCCAGAATCACTCTACTCTTTCCTAAATCTGTCTCAGCATCTCCCCTGCTGAGATCACTCTCCTGGCTTCCTATAAAACCCGCATCTCACACTCAATTTTCCTCCTCACTTTTAAAGCTTCACACTCTTCTGCCCCTCCTCATCTCGCTATGCACCATCCTGACTCTTGCGTTCCGCTCAAGGATGTCTTCTTTCTCACTGACTGCTCCACACCTCTGAAATGCCCTTCCCTTTAATACCCGACTAGCAACCACTCTATCCACCTTTAAGACCCACCTTAAAACACACCTGCTTAATGAAGCATATTAGTAGCTCTGTGGCAATACTATAGACCTGACACATAAAGCTTGGCTCTTGCAGATGCATTTACCAGAATGCCCTCCTACTGTCTCGTTCTTCCTACCTACCATTTAGATTGTAAGCTCTTCAGTGCATGTACTCCTCTTACTAAATGTTTTATGTCTGAAGCACTTATTCCCATGTTATGTTATTTGTATTATTTGTTATTTATATGATTGCCACGTGTATTGCTACTGTGAAGCGCTATGAATAATAATGGTGCTATATAAATAAAGACATTCATACATACATACATACATACACATAAATAGGAACATGGCAGCACAATCCAAACGAGGAAAAGCAGAGCACTGTGAGAACAAGTGAAAGGGGCCTACGAACCTGATATTGGTAAAAAAATCCTTTATTGATCCAGCGACATCAGAGGAAGATACATGTGCAGGTGGCATCTATAATATCTTTATGAATATAAATCTTAGCGGTAACATGAGAGAATCCTTAATTTTTTTTGTGTGTAGATTATGCCATGACAAGAAGAGACTTAAAAACTATGGGGAGGATGCACAAAGATCAATACATAAAACAATTGGTGTAATCAGCCATATTGCAAGTGATAAAGAAACTATAAAGCACTCTTTGCAGCGACTATATAGCATTGTTATTTTCAATGGTACTGTATGTAAATAGGTATGCTATTCACTAAACTCTCATACCTAACAATATTGGGCTATCACCAAAAAATGAATGCCTGTATTTATCACCTACCTCAGGCCGGCGGTAAGCCCATCTTGTATATGTATATAATGGCCACTATAGACAAGATAAAACTATCCAACTTAGAATAAGTAATAAAAACATATACAATTAACAATGTAGAATTTATTACTAAACCCATTAGAAGTCCAAATGTTTGCTACTATATATATATATCAATGTCATGCTTTATGAGTTTTATTTGTAGGGTTTTTATTTATTTTGTGCCTGCATGCATTTCTTTGCAATGCAGTGATTGGGCAAAACTAGAGAGCAAGGAGATAAACTCAAAAATAATCCACTGTGTAGCACACCACCAAATGAAATATCCAACTAGCACCCTCTCTATCCACCTTTAAGACCCTGTCACTGGAGACCAGGCCATTTACACCTTTTTTTACCAGGATCATGCATTGAGCAAAACGAGTTAATGAAATATAATTGTACATTTTTCACAGGAATAGGCAAACACACAATGTTACAACAAATACAGCAAAAAGACACGCTTACTTGGAAATTGGAGTAACAACCTAGTCTCTCCTAACTGCAGGGAATCCTAACCCTGATCACAGTTCCAAAAACAGGACAGGAAATATTCCAGGCAGCTTTTCGCTGAAGCAGCCCTTTTCTTGCTGGAGACTTACATCTGGCAAACTCTGGAGAACACTTTGGAGAACCTTGGAGAACTAACTATCTCATGGCCGCAAGGAGTTATAATACCTCTGACTTTCATTACAGATTACTGCCCCCCCCCTATCAGGAGCATTAAAAAAATCTCTGCAGCAAATCAGAGACAAGCTGGTAGGACGCACAGTGTTACCTGGAAATCTGAATGAACTAAGGGTCACATGCAATTTGGCACTTATGGCCCTGTATTCCCTCAATGCCACCCACAGTGACAGGCCACGGACAGTCTGGTTGGCCAAATGGAAATTCAAAGAGCTTCCATTGATCTGAGGACGTGGGTACTTGACTTCTTCCCTTTTGTCCAAATGGTTTTGACACCTCAGACTTCCTCTCTGGCTTTTGATCCCCACTATATGAGTAGACACAGTAGCACTGTCTGAGAGCCCCAGCTCATTATACTGTGCACAAGCATATGCTTTAAAACACAATGTTCCCTAGAAATATACACTTTAAAAACATCCTAAGTCTTTTGGTTATGGGAAATAGAATAAGAAGCTGCACGTTAATTCTTACAAATCATATTCCCCAAAACTTAGGACTGGACTTTTAAAAGTCCCCTCACAATCTTGTAGCTGATTGGAGTACCCCCAAAACACTTATACCGGTTCTGGGTGACCTGGGCATTTACTTGGTATCACCCTTGACTGTATCAGGGACACCTCACATCCCTATGCCCCCTTTACCTTTTTGGTCTGTGCTAAAGCAGGGAACTTGGTGGTGAGTCTCGTAACTGTTTTCAAGGGAGGATTTTGAACGGAGGACTGTGCCTATATGTCCCCAGGAATCTGACTTGATTCCTGGATACATTTTTGGGGTGACGAGCAACTATGGGCCCCGTCTACCTAGTAACAATGTGACAACACTTTTACCGCAACCCCCCCTTGAAACTCTTAGTCTGAGAATCTCCACTGGTTAGCACTCCTGGAAAGGTAAAACACACATAAATTCTTTATTGTTACACAATCACATACATTTCATGTACAACTAATGGGTCCAAGAGCTGACAATCTAAACCCCCAAATATGGTTCAGAGGTAACCAGCCAGGCATAATACCTTTATTGATGGCCCAGTTACCCCTTCACCATCACAGACACATCTTAAAACCCACCTCCTTAATGAAGCATATGGATTGATCTGTGGCTGATATTATGCACCTCATACATCAGCCTTAGCCCCTTGCAGACGCACTTACCAGAACACCTTCCTGCTTTCTCTGTACGTTCTTCCTACTTACAAATTTGAAAAAACATACAGGACCTCTATAAGCTCATATTGAACCCCCAAAGTAACCACAAAATATATATATGCGTATAAGTGTTACACTTATACGCATCTATACATGTTGTGGTTACTTTGGGGGTTCAATATGAGCTTATAGGTGTCCTGTATGTTTGTAATTCTTGTTCAGCTGGTCCTAGCTGATTTTGAGGGTGGCTCCTCCTTCCCTAGTTTGAAGCTCACCCCTCCCACTTTTAAATGGTTAAAGCTTACTCCATTCCACCTTCCACACCCATGGGAACTTGTGTGCAGTTTGATTGCGACAAATAGAGTGCTTTTCCTGGTATTATACAGGTTAATAGGAGCTTCAATCAGACTTGGAACTATGCAACTAATTTTGACAGATTTATTATAAATCATTCTTCCTGGTAATGTATAGTGTGACAGGGTGAATGAACGTCACCAACAATATACCTGGCAAACCTATGTTTAGGCTTGCAGTGCAGCAGTGACGAGGTTAAGTTTCTGTTGAGAAGGGCTGCTTAATAAGTCTGACCCCACCTGCATAATCAAGGTGTTTTAAAAAAAACCCCAGGCTGTACACACATGCAAGCTAGCTGGTCAGGAGACAGGACTGAAATACTGAAGAGATTACTGCTATAAGGTCTGTTTTTCAAAGTACATTTATGATGAACTGTCTGTGTCCTGCATGCTGAAGAGAAGCTGTCTTGTTTTCTATGCTGAAGAGAAGCTATTTTGTTTTTGTCTGCTGAAGAGAAGCTGTTATGTATTTGTATGCTGAAGAGAAGCTATTTTGTTTTGTGTGCTGTATATTTTTAAGGCTCAATAAAGAAGCCTTATCAAGAGAACCCGCGTGTGTGGTTGCATGTACCCTGCAACATACAGGTTATTAAGAATTTATTTTAGTGTTAGGACCCTTGAGACGTGGTCTGCCTTGGAGGGGTTCAAGGGCTTACAACACTTTGGCCAAAGAGTTAAACTAAAAGACCATTTTATTCAAAATATATCTATATATATATATATAGTTAGGCACTGTTCTGTGGATTTGTGTCATTTGGATGTAGCACTGGGCTCTGTTTGTGTTTCATGTTCTGTCTCTGGTTTCAAATACTTACAAATTTGGTAAGCTCTTTGGGGCAGGGACTCCTTTTCCTAAATTTTACTTTGTTTGAAGCACTTCTTTCCTTCATGTCTTATTTGTATTATTTGTTATTTTTATAATTATGTTAAGTATATTACTGCTGTGAAGCACTATGTACATTAATGGCGCCTTATAACTAAAGATATACATACAGACATACTTACTGGTGGAGGGAATAAGGGATTTATGAGCACTTGGATAGGGAACAATCAGATAAGGAAGCAAAGGGGAAGGGTAAAATCTCCCCACTACAATCAAATAACTGTGGTAGAGGACAATGGATTTCTTAGCACTGGGAACATGATGGAAGCAGTGGGGAGAGTGGGGGGGGGGGGGGAGATGGGGGGGACTATATAGAGTAGAACCACTGGGGAATAGAGCAATCCAATATATATTATTACAACAAAAATTAGGTAAATGTTGAGGCACTTGGTAAGTATGATGTCTTTATAAATGGGTTGCAATCTTTATTCTCATATGCATGCCTAAAACAATTGTATTTATCAGTGAACCGTTGCAATTGGGTGGCAGGAGAGAGGTTGATATCACTCTTTTCTACCATGGGGTTATGGAATAGTATTTTGTACAAAACCATATGGCATTCCAGAGGTGTGGGACAGTCAGTGAGAAAGTTTTAAGGTGGGAGAGGGCTTTAGACAAAAAAGGGGAAGAGAGAAGACATCCTTGAGCAGAACGCAAGAGTCGGATGGTGTATAGTGTGAAAATGGGGCTGAGATGTAAGGACGAGCAGAACAGTGTAAAGCTTTAAAAGTAAGAAGGCTAATTGAGTTTGTGATATGGGATTTGATAGGAAGCCAGGAGAGGGATTTTCTGCGGGTTAGGAAAGAGTAGATTCAGGAAAGGGTAGAGTGATTCTAGCAGCAGCAATTGGGATAGATTGTAGGGGAGACAGGTGAGGGGCTATATTGCCCCCATCTTCCCCTCTGCTCCCATCATGTTCCTAGTGCTAAAATATCCATTGTCCTCTCGCCCAGTTATTCCTAATCAATTGTAGTGGAGAGATTATCCGCTTCCCCTTTTCTTCCTAAAATGATTGTTCCCTCCACCCTTGACTCAATCACACCACTCCATCCTGTGCATCCCACCACAAAGCCACCTCAACCCTGGCTCACCTGCCAACTCAAAACACTGTCTCTCCCTTTGCATAGCTGAGCAGTCATGGAAATCGTTCTGTTCCACATCCTCACTCACCACCTTCAATCCCTCCTCCACCAATATACCTCCACTCTCAAATAGGAAAAAAAATATATACTAGAACACACTTATCACCTTACTGTCACCTCATCCATGCCAACTGTTCAACACCCTAAACAATCTGCTATAACCCTCCCCATCTCTCCCGTCTCCCCCTTTCATCCAACACCCTTGCCTCCTACTGTACTTCTCACAAAAAATTAAGAACATTAGTTTTCCTTCCCTACTGTGGTCCACCCTCAACCTTCATCCACAACCCCTACCCATTCCTTCCCCTCCTTCTGCCCAACCTCTGACGATGATCTGCTCTCAATCATCAAACGTCTTAACCCACCAAATTCTCTTCTGACCCCTTTCCACACTCCATCCTCTCCTCCCACTCCTCCTCCCTTATCTCTCCTCCTTCAACCTCTCCCTATCCAGCGGACAATACCCAGACTCTTTCAAAACTGTGTAGGTAATCGTTCCCAAAAAAACATCTCTTGAATCTGCCCAAACATCAACATTTTGCCCTATCTAACTCCATCCATACTTCTCCAAACTCCTCAAGCACATCTCTTCTCTATCACATTCCATGTATCCCTATTAATCTACTTCTATCCTATCCCCTTCTTCACTCCACTCTCCCCAATGACTATGATCACCACTACCTTCCCCATTCCTAAACCTTCCTAATGTCTCCAAATCCATCCAAAGTCATTTAGCTCACCAATCTAATCGCCTCCACTTTGAAACCCATCTCCATACCACCGACAAGACTAAATCCAGAGACCTGACCCCAACCCCTGCCCAGCAACCAAGCAAGCTCTCAATGCACCTACCCTAGAGCCCGGCCATAATGTCCCCCCCCCCTTCCCTGGCCACCATGAAGACTATCTTAACAATTATTCTATGCCCATCACATGAAATGTTCCATATGTAACCATGCCATTATTTTACTAACTGATGTACAGCGCCTTGGATAAGGATGCTATATAAATGTTGTTATAAATAAATAAAATGGAGAATAATGCATACTGCCATGATACATTATGATTAAAGGTGATCCAGGCTTACACACGTAAAATATACAGCATGCCATCATTTATTTTCCAATAAACAAGATGAAATTAAGAATTAATATAGTATGTGGGGATACTTGCAAAAAATAGTGACAATAAATATGTTATTTGTATATTACAGATATAAAAGTGTGTAAAGACCAGCCATCCATTATGTACACATACAATGTTTAAACAATACACATAAAATAAATGTTTGTTCAAAGATAATGTGTATTAGAGAGAAAGGAAGAGAACCAAGAAAACAGATGAACAGACACAGAAAGCAGCCACTATGGAAACAATTAACATAGGGAAAATTATGTGCTGGATTGTATTGCCAATTTTCTCTCTTTCTGTAGGAACTGTGGCTGGTTTTTCGTAGAAAATATTTCTGTTTTTCAATGCTATGTCTATATCTTGAGATGGACATGAAAAAAATAAGACAAATTAATAAAAAAAATAATAAGGGAAATGTATGTGATTACAAATACTCAAGGGAAATTTCAACATAGACAAAAACAAATATTTTGTAAAAAATTTATTGCTGCAATCAGTTTCCGAGAAAGGTTCAACCACTATTAAAGTCGAATGTATTTGTTTTCTGTGTAAGAATTTTTCTGGGTTTCTTTAGAATTCGTTCTTATTAAATATTTATTGTGCTACACTTTTTAACTAATAATGGCAACATAACAATAATGGATACTAACTGAAATGACTGACAATTTATAGGCAGATTAAGATTAACTGGAGTCTGATGGGAAAATAAATATGTGTTAAGAGGGAGAACTATGCATTATTTTAACAGAAAATCACAAAGCAGCATAAAAAAAGTATGCATATTTGAAAGTGTCAATAAGATTTTTCCAAAAATTAGCATACAAAAGAGTTAATAACACCGATGTGCTAATTTTCATGCTATTCACTAAACTTTGATATCTTTAGATAACGGCAATGGCCATAAATGCAAATTAACGCAAATTGTAACATCTACTTCAGGCTTGTGTTACAGTAGGTCCATCTTGCCTACATATATAATGGTTATTATAAACATATATGGAAGATAACCTAACCCAACCTGCAACAGATAATAAATATATATTACATAAACATTTAACAACTAGCTAGTCATAAGCAGCCCATGGCCAGCTATTTATTAAGGGCTTACTATATCCTACACTACCCTCCCCCTCCTTTGCATAACAAAAAGCCAAGAATGCCTTACTAATCCCAGTGGTGAACAAAGGAATAACCCCATACTGCCCTCTGGGGCACCTAACTATCCACCCTGTGGTAACTACCTCATCACCTACCCTCCACACTACCAACCCCTGTCTAAAGGAATGATTTATTTCCCTATTATCCAAAGTTAGCTAACAAGGCATAAAGCAATATTTAAGCATAATGTACATTGCAAGAAAGAAAAAAGGAGCATTATCTTCTTGATATCCAGTGAAGCTACCCAATCCCTTTCAAGGAGAACCTAGGTATCCCCATTGGCACAGAAGAGGTTGAGGAAATATAAACAAACCGTTAACCTTAAACGCTTACAAAGTCCTCCCTGATCAGGAATGGGGAGGATGATGGTAAGAGTTAAACCCTTGTTTGCCATACAGTAGGTATGCCAAGGGGTAGTGTGAGGAAAATGTGTAAATGTAAATCCTTAGTAGACATTAGGTGCCAGCTATTCATGGGTTGTCCTGCTAATAACTACTACTAAGGGATTATTAACAGTATCTGAATATTTGTAGTCCGGTTATTTATTTGAGGGGTGTTTATTTTGTATGTTAACGCCTTTGGTGCTTGAAGTTATTCATTTCAATGCATTGTTTTATCAGACATCGAAATGGTTACTTTATTTTCTGCCATAGGGTTAGTAATAAATCGTATTATGTAACCCTATGGTCGAACAGTGGGATATTACTCATATTTCTATGAGTTAAAGCTTCTTTTATCGGTTTACTTAATTATCGCATAGCCAATATCATATCTGTTAATACTTTGTGAAAAAAGCAATATAGTTGTATTTTTTATTCAACTGAGTGCAATATTTCCACTACTTGCAGAAAAATTTGTGCACGGCCAAAAACTCAACCACATAAAAATATTTGAAAGCATTTATACCTATGTAATATTTCTTTAAGCTACCAAATACCAACATTTAACCCGTTAAACATTAGTTAACTTTGGTTTCAGCAAGGCCTCTTTAGTCCCATTAAACAGTATTTATTATAACTGCAATAAACTGAATCCTTGGGTATAGACATATATATATATCATCAAATTTTAAGTTATGGTGGGTGAAAAAGGCAACAAGAAACCTCCACCGTATAGCATATATATATGCTATACGGTGGAGGTTTCTTGTTGCCTTTTTCCTCCACCATAACTTAAAATGTGATGGCAAATCCTATAGCCTTGAAAATTGCAAAGCCAGTACAACCAACCTCACACTGATGAGACCCATTAAGGTCGAAACATGTCTGTGAGTGGTTTCTCTGGCTTTGCATTTGATTCCCATGCTGTACTTAAAAGCTGTCTTAACAGTATGCATTAGCTTATAAGGGTTCCATGTAAAATGGAGTTCAGGCAAAAGGTGACACGGTGTGCTCATTTGCATGTAATTTCCCAGAATCCCTTGCTGCAGTGGAAGTACTGTATTCTAGGTAATAATGGTGAAAGGCAGGTTTGTAGACCTGTAGACCTGTCTAAGGCCCGTAATATAGTGGGCGTGCGCACGCTCCGCTGTGTGCGCGGCACTTATAGTTGGCTGTGGATAGCCAGCCGTCCAATACTAGGGCCGCGCGCACATGGCAGTGAGTGTGGAGCTGGCCGTCAGGGGGAATGATTGTGAAAAGTACGTTTTCGCGCCGCTACCACCGCTGTAATGTATGTGTGTGTGTGTGTGTGTGTGTGTGTGTGTGTGTGTGTGTGTTTGTGTATGTATGTATGTATTTGTGTGTGTGCACAATGTTAATAAATCATTTATTCTTACACGTGTCTTTTTTTTTCATTTTAAAAATATATAAAAAATTAATAACTCACACAACACACACACACACCACTGCAAATCTGTAGTTCCCGGCAGCACAGACCGTACACACAAAAAGTGTGCGTCACGTGCATGCGTGTTCGCACAGGCGCGCACCCACACCTACTATAGAACAAGCCTTAGACATGTGAATGTGCTCACAAGTGATATATATATATATATATATATATATATATATACACATATATATATATATATATATATATATATATATACACATATATATATATACACACACATATATATATATATGCAAATATAGCTGTATGCTCTATATATATATATATATATATATATATATATATATATATATATATATACACATATACACATTCACACATACACACATACACACATACGTACACAGGGAATTATAGTGCAATAAACAGAAAATCAGATAGTAGAAGAGGGAATTCCTGTCCTGGAGAGCTTACAATCTAAGAAATATATTTTTTGCCAGCTTTAACAGTTTTCAGACATTTTTATACGGCCAATAGCTTTTCACAGTTAGACAAAAACCTTACTTTAAAGAGCAAAAGACACTGATTATACAACATATGTTGTTTACATTATGAATTAATTATGTATATTGTTAGATACAAAAGATGCTGTGATTCAAAAGTAAGTTTGAACGAGTTAGGGTTTTTTTTTTTTTTTTTTAATCTACATATCCATATTTCAGAGATCCTTAAGTTATTATTTTACTTCAATACATCAATTTTCTTTGGTGAACAAGCAGCTGAGAAGCAGAAAAGCTAGATGCAATTGATAAAATAAGCCTGATTTTTTTTTTTTTACCCAAGTCTGACTGCTGCTTTAAGCCTTCAACAAAACTGGTTTCGTAAACATAAACACTGCATACGCTCTGAAAACCAAACTAATAATCACAAGTAGCCATTACTGGGATAAGAAGATACTCCTTTTGTGTTAGCGGAAGACAGTTATGAGTAGAATGTATAAATGCCATTTTATAAACTGCTGAGTGCTGAATTACTTCCAGCAGGTTTGTGTAGTGAAGGAAACATAAGTTATCCCTTTGTACATGACAGTTCTTCAAAATATTAGGAGTTTTTTCTGCTGCTGAACAAAGGAACATGCTTACAGTATGTGGTAATACAGGGTTTGATAGTAGGCACGCCCACTGGGACCCATGTAGACTGCGCATTTGAAAACATAAAGACATCGATAACAATAATAACAGGCTTTGATCATATAAATATAGGGTGTAGGGTGTAGGGCATGCTATATACCAGGAGTGGCCAACTTCACTCCACAAGGGCCACCATCAGATCAGGTTTTAAGGAAAACCCTGCTTCAGCACAGGTGGCACAATCAGTTGCTTAGTAGTTGACTGATTGAGCCACCTGTGCTGAAGCAGGGATATCCTTAAAACCTATTGGTGGCCCCTGTGGACTGGAGTTGGCCACCCCTGGCATATTCTAATATAACATATGTTACGCATATTGTGAGGATAAAGTGCAGGAATAATGTGTAACATAGAATATGTATTTGCAATAAAACAGACCACAGCGATGATGTCATAGCTTCCCATTGGCCCGTAGGGCATTTGTAGCATTGAAAAGCGGCCCTTGCGTGGACCTTGCTAGCTGAGCCAGAGCAGATACTGGCACCTAATATGGAGGTAAATATCTCCGGAAGCAGGGGTTCCCAAGAGTTTAAATTCACGGGGTTGAGCTAAGGGACCCCCTGCTTCAATGCCATGTAAACACAAAATAAAAAACGTCGCAAAAAGAAAAACCGCCGGCTTGGATTGCTGCTTTAAGGTCACCGATTACAAACAACCCTCTTGAGGAATTACATTATATCAGAAATAGAAGCTGTTTATTACTATGTTGCATTTACATTTTGAGTGTAAAAGTGCCCCAGCTTCTACCAATACATAAAATATTATTTGTTCTTGCCTCGGGACTAAAAAACATGTTTTTTTTTTTAATTGTTTTGGGGGAAGAGGGTTGGCCCTAAAACAAGCAAAAAAAAAACTAAACCTGCTAACAAACTAATAAAAGTATTAGCTGGAACTAATCCATAGAAACATGCAGCCATCCAGTCAACCAGCAAGTGAGCTGCACTAAATCCATTTGCAACAAAAACAGCAGATGTGTTTGTTGTGCATGTAACCAGGTCAGAGGCTGTTCAGCTGCAGGAACAAACTCGATTAAGACTGGTGATAATGTTTTGAAAGATTGTAATTTATCTCCATTTGAAGGGCATTATCTTTGTTCTACAGCTATCGCAAAGAGCAAGGTTAACAAATATTCAGTGATGAATATTTGAAAGCCAGTCAGATCTTGTTTTCTGAAATCTTTCGATGTGCCTGTCAGAAGCAATGAAATGAGAGAAAAAAAAAAAAGAAAACATACTTAATGGTCTTTATTTGAGAAAGTGGTTTATGATACACTCAATTGCTGCAGTCACTAAGGCAATTTTTTCCATATGTACTGCAGAATAAACATTTCTTTTAGCGCTGCTCACAAGGGAAATATTATTAAGGTTTGAGTTTTTTCCAAACTGAGTGTTATGTGATTCAAAACCAACTGTGAAAGATATATAAACTATGCTAATTTGAAGTTAATGCTATTTGCCTACACGGTGCATGTACTCTTCAATTAAGTCCATAATATGGGTTCTTGTGCGCTTTAGAGGTAGTTTGTCATTATTTTGCTATCATTTTTTTGTATGATGTTTCAGTCACTTGACTTTAATGGGTTTTATATAAAAATGTCTCAGTGATGAGCACTTCTCTGCTCATAACACAGTGATTCAATTTAATTCCCCAGTCAATGCACTATCTCCTATCGGTTCTTTATACGTATAAAACAAAATGCAATCAAAATGACTTGTTTGTCGCCAGACCTCCAAAAAAAAAAAATACAACTTCTTTTTTTCTATTTCCTTAATAAATTGATGTATATAAAAAATAAATTATCGGGAACAGCCACTGAAATGTAATACTCGCAGTTGCATTTGGAAAAGAATGCCCCCCTCTAAGATGTGGTGAGAGATGAGTATTAATCAGTATAAATCTTTATCTTTCTCTGCTTTCAAATAAGACATTTGATAAATGTGATTGTAATATTTACATGTCATCACAGAAAATTCGCAGTGGCCAAAAATGTTGTTTGCTGGGTGTTTCCAGACGAGAAACATTGAGTTGATTTTGAATTTTCATTCAATTTTTCAACTTTCTTTTTGTTCTGTTTAGCAGTTTATCTGCCTTTTTTTTCCAATCAATACAAAATGTGATTTTATTCCCTCCTTCCCCATCTGTTTAGAATTTGTCTGAAACTACAGCCTTGTTGAAGAATGAGCTTTAGTATATATATTTTTATTTTCATTGTACCATGCGGCTTTGTAAAAATAAATAGAACATGATTTATCATATCTTAATCCCAATGGGATTTAATATAGGAGTAACATTTTAGTAAACATAAAAAATAGTTGCTTTTTTTTAATGGATTAATTTGGTCTGTTCAATTTGTGGATTTTATTTGGCCTCATCACTGCTGATAAATCCTTAGGCATCAGAAGAGATCAATACGATTAATGTTTAATCAAGAGATGGGAGGCAAAGAAGATCTGTAATCAGGGGAGACAAGAGATAATACAATGACAGGAAGCTAAGTAAAAAAAATATTGCTATTTGCTTTCTTCACATGTCCTCAGGTCTATATAAACTATTTGAATGATACTGTTTGTAAACATTTTGGCTCTTTGCTCACATGATGCATTTATTTTTATTATATCACACTGACAGTGCTCACAATTCTGCACATAGAATTATATGAGTCCCACCTGGAGAAGTGTGATGCTTTCAACAAGGTTTGCAAATCTCACCTTTTTTGGAGGGAGAAGGAAAGGGAGAGAGACCAGTTTAGTACAGTACCTGTTGACTTATATACATCATCATTATCATTATTTATTTATTAAGTAAATGCAGTCAATTTGAGAACAACTACAAAATAAATGCAATTATTTTGTTACACGGGACAGACAGGAAAAGCCATAGTTATAATAATAAATTGTTGCATTAAATGAACAAAGGTTATACATGTTCAGTTTACAGATATTTCAAGGACAGTTAGAGATATCATTATGGGCATTACTAACATTTACAGACAGGATCAAAATTGTGTTGGAAAAGGTAGGATAGGCCTGCAATGTGTTTGAAGAGGCCCTGCCTCAAGGAGCTTACAATGTATAGGTAGGGTAAGTTGACATTGGGTACAGAGGACGAGAGGGTTGGTGAGTTTCAGAAGCAATAGAGCAGCTGTAATATTACCAAACATCAGTAAATGGTGACACCCTTTGCCTGAAAATTATGTCTCAAAGATGCTTTGTGAAAATGACCTCCCAAAACATTCCTCTATACAACACATGGAGACATACCTGTAAACACACCTGAGGTACCGTACATGGGTAATCTGCTAAATTAAAGCATTTGAATATACTTTGCATATTCAAAGTAGTTTATTTCCCAGGTGTGTCTCCACATGTTGAATAGAGGAGGTTTTTTTTGGAAGCTATATATAAGTCAATGGGTACTCTAAAAGTTACGCTACCACTATTCCTCTCTGGCAACATTGTAATTTTCAATTTAAAATGTAGAATTATAATATGACTCACTTTTGATCAACACTTTTAGGCTTAAAAGGTCTAATTAACTTTTTCAAAAACATTAAAGCATAATACCTTGCATCTGAACTATGTTAAATTATTATGTGGAATGCGAACCCGAAACTCTACTGTTGGGTAGCAATTGAATCTCAATATAGGAGACCATGGTCTTTGTCCTCCTATCTGTGGACTGATAAAGGTGGATGCCCTAAGCAACCTACACCCACGTTCCGTGTAATGAGATATTCATTATCGATTTGGAACCAAACTAAATCCAAATATAAACTACTGTCAACACCTTCACAATTTACCCCTATCTTTGATAATCCAAGATAATCCAGGATGTGACAGTAAAGCACTTGAAGCAATAAAAACATAAGAGATGTGGGAGACTTAATAAGTAGCCGGAAAAAAGGCTACAATTTGAAGAAATTTGTTCCAAATAAAAATTACTCAGGTCAGAGCAATTTTACTACCTTCAGATTATACATTAAATCCAAAAGATATTACTCAATTTGGAAATCCAAGACAATACATTTTGAAAGGATATGTAGACATGGAAAATATCAGAATAGCTTGATCACTAAAGTGTATTCAGAATTAATAAAATACAGGGAAATGTCCCACCATATCTATATGTAAAGATGGGCAAAGGAACTAAACCTGGACATAACAAATAAAGATTGGGAAGATATTTGGGATAAAGCTGCCAAAACATGAATCTGTACGATGAGAAAGGAGAATGTCTACAAAACTATATTTTGTGGTACTTAACTCCTCAAAGATTGCACCAGATTTTCCCAGAAACCTCAGATGCTGGAGGAAATGTGGAAAAATAGGAGATATGACCCATATTCGATGGCTGTGCCAGACAATACAAAAATACCGGTGTCAACTCCGTTTATTATGCTACCCATTAGCGACATTACAGTCCTTTAATCCATCACTCGTCATCCCGGTGTCAACTCCGTTTATTATGTACTATTGATTTTGCCCTGCTTGGCATCCATTACCTCAGCTCTTAGAGCTTATACACGGTTGTTGCATTCTAATACAAAAATACTGGCTAATGATTCAAAAATGTATAACAGATACAGTGAATATCAGAATACCTCATATACCTATTAGCTAAGCCTGTAGAAAATATAAACCATCTATTGGAAGACTTATATCACAAATACGTACAGGAGCTAGATGTGCAATCTCAGCAGCATGGATGAGTCATTTATCACCTTCCCAAGGAGTAGTGTTACAGAAAATCAAGGAAATTATGACTACGGAGAAAGTCACTGCTTTCCTAATACATAAATTAAGAGTTTTAATAAGACGTGGGATCCTTGGATAGATATTTTGAATTAAGAAAAGTCCAATCCCGTCTCTTAAAAACACAAGGGCAGGGGGCGTGTCGGTGACATCATCGAGTATGGTCGGGTGAGGGAGAAGCTCAGCAGACCCTGACGAATAAACCTGATTATTAGCACTTTCCCCCTAAAATCTCTTACCCGAAAATAGACTCCCCAGGCTCCTGAATACACAGCTATGGCCCACTGCCTAAAACAAACTGGGCAGGGAGTTTCGAAGTATTTCTCCCCGCCACAACGAAGCTCCGAGGCGGCTGCAAAAAAACAAGATGGCGCTGCCCCATCCGGCGCACCCGGCTCCAAACCGGCGATCGCAGACCAAGACCTTCCCAGTGAAGGTGCGGACATAGTGGAGGGAATTACTCGATCTTACTTAGAAGAGTTATTCTCGGCAATGCACACCAAAATACAGCAGTCCCTGCAAGCTGATCTAAAAGCTGCAGTTGCTGAACTCAAGATGGAAACAGCAGGACTGACAAAACCAAGCAATCGCAAATGAGGAAATCTCCCGGCTGGGAGCGGAAAATAACTTCCTGAAAGACAGCCTAGAGGACCAGGAAAACCGAGACAGGCGGCAGAACATAAGAATCCGTGGCATGCCTGAGACGGTTTCACCTGGTCACCTCCGAGCATATTTAGAGGACTTTTTCACCTCAATCTGTTGAAGCTCAGAGGATAAAGATTTTGAAATGGACAGAGCCCACAGAGCGCTGGGCCCGCGATCGGAGGACCCTAAGCACAGGAGGGATGTCATAGTGCGGTTCCACAGCTATATAACTAAAGAGCATCTAATTGGAACCTGCCGCGACAAAGACCCTATCCATTTCAGAGATGAACCCCTCCAAGTCTTTAACGACCTATCCAAAGTCATGATAGGTCGTCGTCGAGAATTCAAGCCCCTGACTCTCCTCCTGAGGGATAACGAAATAAAATATAAATGGGGGTTCCCTTTCAAGCTAATCGCAAATAATAAGGGAAGATATCTTACTATCAAATATCTTGAAGACATGGCGAAGTTTGCGCGTGCCCTGGGACTGACCCCGCCGCCATCATTGAACAACGAGGGTCCACGCGCCCAGAGACCGGAGAATGAAGATGCCCCTGTCAGAGCCTCGGAGAGGCTTGCGGTCCTCAAGCAGCTGAAAAACAAATAGCCCTGTTGGCAGTTGATCTGTTTCAAGAAATCGAGTGGCTCCAGAGGAGTGACGCAACTATCCGACTCAACTTGGTTGCAGCCTCATCCTTCGGCAAGGGATGTACCAGAAGAGGCGAGCCCGAATGCACCCGCCGGCTGATGTCTGAGTTGCAGGCTGGTAGTTATCCCAGCCGGTAGGCTGGGGGTTGAGCAATTTCCCCCCGTCTTCTTACCATGCATCCCTTGGTTCTCCGCCCATCCTCCGTAAGCCAACATGAGCTGTCAGCACCATTGGAGATCTCGGCAGCTACGGAGGCCGAGATGTGTGAGGTCTATAACTTGGGGGGTGGAGGGGAGTTACTCCCTTGGAGGCAGTTGTCGAAGTTACCCCTGACCGGGTTGGATGCCGGTGTTTTCCCTCCCCCGCGACCGCCTGCGGGCTGCACAGTGTACCTGCTCTGCCACACTTCCCTATGACACGCTGGCCATAGATAAACGGGGAGTGACGGCGTCCCGGCCGATCTGCACCATGCGTTCTGAGGCTCAGATGAGCAGCTGTCTCTGGATCAACTGAGAACTCTATCAGAAGTGATCAGAGAGACCCGACGAACCTCGGATGAGCCATACGCCCCAAAGGTTTTTTCAGGGGCTGAGTAGACTCATGGTAGAAGTTGCGGGCCTCCCTGGAGTTAAGATTTGTTCACAGTTTTCTTCCACTGTTTTTAGATAAATAAAGATAGTTAGGATAAGTTGTTCCCCTACCCCCTCCCAGGCTACCATTCCTGCACCCCTCACTGATATCCCTCTCTCCCCCCCCAACCTAAATGTATATAGTCGAGTTCTAGAGGATGTTCTATGCAGAAAAGTATAATAAGGCTGTTTCAGCCCCATGGCCCCGTTTCCCTCGGTTGAATGTGATTCAAATATATCCACAAGGAGTAGTCAGCAATGTTTTCACAAACTAACAGAGGTAAAACTGTACCCATTGGCGTATAGAATAAAAACCAATTTAAATGTCCTTAATAGAACTTTGAATGACATAATATGAAAGGGAGGATGGTAAAAATGTTTATACTCTCCCTTGCTTCCACCCACTTACTCCTTTCCCCCATCCCCCCCACATCCCCCTCCTTCCCCCACCCACATCCCCCTCCAGAAGAAAGAAAGAAAAGAAAAGAAACCTTGATGTGACAGCATTTACACAAGGCCGTGTAAGTGTTTATGTTATTACACACTCCATTTTCCCTACGTTTATTGGACCTGGAACTCACACTCCCGAGCTGAATAATTTGTTAATATTTAGTATACCTCAACCTGTGCTCCCCCTTTTTCTCTTTTTTCACGCAGTGGCAGCCTCCTGGAAGAAGGTATCACCCCCAACCAAGCAAATGGTAAAAAAAAGGATTAATGAGGTAATGCTCATGGAAAAGCTGTCAGCCTTTCTAAAAAGATCTACAGCAGCTTTCTATAAAACATGGGAACCATGGCTGATCTTGCAAACTAGGTAAAGACAGGAGGAGGCGATTTGAGCCTACGAGACGATGGATGTCATGTTAGTATGTGGTGGCAGGGTTTGGGGGGACCCCCTCCTTCCCAGTTACTCCCCCTTCCCCCCCCCCTCTCTCGACCCTTCTTTGCCTTTCCTGCTCTTTTTCTTATCTCTCTTCCTTCAGTCCACCAAGTGGATCAGAGGCCTCGCCCCAAGAGGCGAAGGTCTGTTCTATTCTACTTTTTTTCCCTTATGTTAAAAAAGAAAAACCTTAACCTAAGGATAAAATACCATGTCTGTTCAATGTAAGTATGCCTAATAAAAAAAATTGAAACAAAAAAAAAAACATAAGGGCAACCAGAAATGGAGGAAAAATTAAGAGGCCCATCACAGTAGAGTGTATACTCTACGAAGAAATGGAGGAGATGTACCAGGTTTCATTCAGATCATTACTATTATAAACTAAAGGATAATTTGAAGAATAAGATTGTATTCGAGTGTTATGATATATAAGCTCTGAATGTAAAGATTATAATGTCACATTCTCCTAACCTCCTCCTTTCCCTTTTCATTTATGTACCCCCCATTCTTTCCTGATCCTTTATTTATTTGTATTATTAATTTTCTTTAATATTTAAAATGCCAATACAATTACAAGTTTAAAAATAATAATTATCTTATTACCATTAACATTTAATTTAGAAATATAATGTAGTATTATTGTTCTATTTGTGATTGTGATTATATTATTGTGAAAAGAAAGATCAGCCTTTGCCTTTTCACATCAATGACATGATTCTAACACCCATATTTTCCCTTTATAAACTGTTTCATTTACTTGGCTGTCAGATTAATACAATGCTACCTAGTGGTTCCTTCACTCAGATTACCTGACCTGTTTGATTATTTCTTGACCTGTCTTATCTCTGATCTGCCCTGTATACAGCATGGCTCCACCATTGTCCTTGATATGTTCCTGCCTTTTACTTTGCTGCCATATCTGCTTCTGACTACTTGTTTGTCTCAGCTGATTCATGCTTTGATCTCAGTTTGTCTTGACTACCATTCTTCCTTGTTCCCAGTAACATGGCACAACCTTGCACTGCTCTTGTATCTCTCAAACACATTCAGCCCATAGAGATTCTTGTGCTAGCCCCAATTCTATTCCCTCATGGGTAGTCCCTCAGACAATAAGATCTGTGTACATTCTCATTTGTTGCTGTTCTAGCAACAACACATTTGGGAAATAGTAAGTGTGAACTACCAACTCATTCGTATTACATATAGGTTTAACGTTTTGGATAACTATCTGTCAATATTGGCCATCTTTTTTTCTGCTTAATGAGTGGCAGATTTGCTCTCTTTTTTTTCAGTTCTCTCTTTGACCTGTTTGAACATTTTGTTGTACTTAAACTGCTCTTACAAAGGCGTTTAATGACTTCAAGGCTTCTAAATCACAAGGTCATTCACAGCTCATTCTGCTCAGCCTACCTGCTGCTTTTGATACTTTTGACCATCATCTCCTTAGTGTATAGGACAAAACACTCTACATGTTTTTCTCCTAGTGTACCTCATGTATGTGTGCATGTATGTATGTATGTATGTATATCTTTATTTATATAGCTCACACAGCTTTACTCAGCGCTTTACGAAGACATACATACATACATAATACATACATACATACATACATACTGTACATACATACATACTGTACATACATACATACATACATACATACATACATACATACATACAATTATAATACAATAAGTGCAACAAACTCAGAGAGCTTACAATCTGAGTGGTATGTTGGGAAATGTATAGAGACAGCAGATGAGGGAATAGTGCAGTAAATGGCAGGAGAGAATGTGGGACAATAGCCATGAGTCCAGAATCTCCAGGTTATTTGGATTCTTAATTTAAGAGGTGGGTTTTTAGGTTTTCATTTATTTTTTATTTTTTATATCAATCCTATTATTCAAATCTAGCTTTTTTTGCTTCTTTTATTTATATGTAGTTGTTGAAAAGACAATATTATCTGTCAATAATTAGATATTATTACATGACACCATATAAACCTATCCAACTCTCAAAAGATATCCCAGTGGTATTGGAAATTACTTTTCTGGTTTTTTTTAAAAGAAAGTGAATGAGACGCAAAACTAATGTCTATTTGATGACGCTACAATACTGTTTTTCTTTTTTGCAACTGTGATGAGAACGAATAAGTCAATACTACATATTTTTGTATCGTATATGGTCATCAATCTTATGTAATAGAAGCTTTAACATTACAATGGGTTAAATTAGGTTAAATCGCATACCAAAAACTTTAATTTGCTGCTGTTCATAAAGTACAGTGATTTGATCAAATGGGGAAAAAAAAGTAAATTTCACTCACTTCTTCATACCTTCTTTCATAATACAAGTAGATTTTATAAATTTGATGAGGCATTTAAGTTCAGTTCACAATGGAGATGAGTCCATACTATGGAAAGCCCTATAAAGCTCCTTATTTCATGGCGTTGGCTAACCACCAGTGAAATTAGATATGCCCTTCTGTTCATGTGTGACTACACCTTGAATGTCAACTAATTATCCTGGGTATTGCAATGACAGGGTTCTTTGTTCTGTGCTTGCCAAACAGTTTGATGTGAGCAAATATCCACAAGGGCAAGACCAGTGTTCCCTATGTATTAGCATATATTCTAGTATTTTACCTAGCTAATGCTAAATAATATAGAAAAGTTGATATTTTTAGAAAACAGCAGGCAATGTTCACAATAATACAAATGGTTTTCTTTTTGTCTGATCTCAGCTGTTTCACAGTACTGCCCACTGTGAATTGAAAGTCATTTAGAAAAGTAGTGGAGAGTATATAGATACAACTTGGTAAAGTATTTTGAATAAAGCTTATAATTTATCTGTGTGCACAGGTAAAGAAGCTGACAAACCTGTTTTCCAAGTGTTCAATGGAAACTATGCTGTTCACTGGCATTATTCTGCAAATGCATTTTTCTTTTAGTAAGGTGAAGAAGACATTGATAAAATAATAATTTGCAAATACTTTAAGCACAGGCAGATCAAAGTACAAAATAAATCAATGATTCAAATCTTTATTTTCTTAATTGTTGTTGTTATTTTTTTTAAACCATGACAGTTTTGTTTTACAACTGCTTTTTTTTCTTTCTATTTTAAGATATGGTCTTTATTTGTGGTGGTGATCTATATTAATTCTGTTAATTATTTGACTTGCCTACCATATAACGTTTTCCCTTTTTACCGCAATTCCACACTGGATGCTTCATATTTATGTTCTCTTCTGTCCTATGTATATATGTATGTATGTATGTATGTGGTGCTGGAATAACTTGTACATAGTATCATATGTTTATTACAATTGAATCAGTATATGGAATTTCCATATAAGGAACAGCTTTAATGGGTGTTTGTTTTTATAAGATCTCTGGAATGGTGTGAAAGTGACAAATTGCCCACAATTAAATATTTAGAGAGAAAACAATGCTTTTATTGATAGAACAAAACTGCACCCTAAACACACACACTCAGTGAGTTAACATTTTTTTTATCTATGTGAATTAAAAGGTATTTAAAGTATTTTACTTATCAGTCAACAATAGCATTGATGTGTAAAAAAAATAATCCTAAAGTCCTAGGTATTATTTGTATGCTTTTCTCACAAGCTTTTTATTTTGTGTCTTATTATAATATTATATATCATGTTAGAGTATTAGAGTGTTATGTTAGAGTATATCATAGTTTCATATTTTCCCCCTTATTTTTTCTAGTTGATTGTGAAATTATTTTTGGTCCGAAAAATATATAATACTTACAGAGATGCAAGTGGATATTAGATTTGATCTGAGAGTGGGAAACATTTTCAAAAAGAGACTTTGCACCTAATAGTAAAAATTCTATATTCTTGAAAATCCATCAGCTCATTATATGAACTAATATACATTTGCAAATCCAAATGAAAATATACAAGGAAGGAAAACTACATTATGAAAAAGTCATGTTACCTCATACAGGCACCACATGTTTGCAATACTTTTTTTACATCTTAATCATTTGTGGACTTCTAAACGACTTTCCTTCCGAGATGTGTATGAACCTATAGCCTCTGCAGCTAATGTGATCAGGCAGTTTTAAGATTAATGATATGGTTGCATACTTCCCATTTTTTTCCCTGCTGCTTTTTGTTTTATATTATCCTATCTTTTATGTACCATATATTTTTTTATATTAAACCACTTAGTTCACTTGCTGTCTTGAATGAAATTATCCAACCTTCATGTTCTCTAGAGACAGTATTAGTTTGTTTCTATTTTGTGATTAAGAACTGGTTGGTGGTTCTGCAGAAAGTCTTTTTGCTGTAGTTCACTTCATGTCATCATTTGTTTATCAGACGGCCTCATTGTCCCCTAAATCTACAGCAAAGTGCTGTTCTTAGTTTGTGTGGTCCTGGGTGTGGCTTCTCGAGAAGGGACACAAGCAAATCCTGTTGTAAAGTTCGGAGCAATGCACCAAGGTGTTTGTAGCAGCTGTGCTAGATGATGGCAAGTTTAAAGGGGCAGTTCCCCCTAATTGATCATATTTTACCCCCTCCCCCTTTACATCCCCTCCCCCCCTGAGATGAAAAGGGCTATTTTTAGTTCAACTCCAGAAACCCTCTGCTTTCCGACATATATACCTGCATGGAGAAAATTGGATTTATCTCCTGCATTGTGAGGGCCAATAGGAAGCTGCAATGGCATCCGGGAATTCAAATAGACTCAAGTACTTTCACTACTTTTTCTGGTATGTATCTTGAGAACCATTGCGTTTTGCACATATTGCTTTATGTATCACTGGTTAAATTGACCTACCAGTTTTTCTACCATGTATGTAAAGCATCTTCATTCGAATTATTGCAACATTTTGCTTCAGCTGGTAACTTGTACCCCACATGCATCGCGATCAACTGCTTCCAGTAGTAATGTTAGTGGAAACTATTTGTTTTGCACTGGATTCTTGTCAGCTAAGGGCGTTATCTGACAATTTTGGCTTAGTTCTCAATGTATTAATAACTTTACAATAAATATGCTTTCTGTTTATTACTAGGCTTCAACATGCTGAGTACCCAAGGATAAAGCTACGTGTCACTTGTCATCAGTAGAGCCACCATCTCTGCCAAATTCTAGATTAAAATGAGGAATATAGTCGAATAATTTCCAAAGTGAATACAAAGGGGCCTATGCACTAAGCTCCATTAAGTGGCTTTAAGAGCGCAAAGTACCCTTTAAGCCCGATAAGGCTGCAGTGAGATTCACTAAGCAGTGATAACTGCGCTTTATCGGTCTTAAAAGGGCTTTTTTTAGCCCTCGGCGCAAAATGCGCACAATCAGGCTATTGCGCTGCTTTTTGCCAGTTCTACAGATTCACTAAGCAGCGCTAAGGGAATCGGCCTTAAAAAATGCGCCAAACAAACGCGCCAGCTAAAGGTAGGCGCAAAAGAAGCTGGACTTAGAAAAAATGTCTTTGTTTACCTTTTTGCTGGCACACCATCCATACAAAAGGCCCGCGGGGGTGTCCGGGGGTCCCCGTGGGAGTCCCTGGGGGTCCCCGTGGGCGTCCGGGGTCATCCGGGGGTCCCGCGGCCATCCGCTGGCCTTAGGTACCAATGGTGTGCACCCCAAAAATTCAACAATGCTCTAAAAAAATAGCCCAGTCCCTTAACACATACACTATATTAATGGGCAAAATTACTATTATCCACATATGTATAATAATGCATTTGCCCATTAAATAAACATTAATCACAATAAAAACATTAAATACATTTTGTACTCACCCTTGTCTGGCACCCACGATGAAGGCCATCCGCATCTTCCTCCCCGTCCATACACTGGGGTGCTGAAAAATATACACAATAAGAAAAAGAGCCAAACTAATGTCCCCTAACCCCTTAATGACCTTAGCGGTTATTAACCGCTACAGTCATTAAGGGTTAAGCCACCCCGACCCGATACCCACCCTTCACCCATTTATTTGTACAGTGCCTTCATCATGTATATATAATTATACATAATATAATATATAATATTATAATATATATATTCTGTATATTCATGATTAACCAATATACAAATAAATACTGTACATGGCCAAATTCAAATCTCTCCCAATATCAAACAGCACCAAGCAAAATCAATATCTAAGAAATCCAAATACAAACACTCAATTTGACAATGTGTACATGATACAATTAATCTGTGCATCATGTATACTATGTCAACCAATGCTCCAAATCAAATACACTAATCCAAACAAGATACAAATACAATCATTAAAGAAAAACAAAGCATCAACACAATTAAATTATCATCAATTAATCCAATCACCAATCAATTACAATCCAAATCAATTACACACTTCAAATCCTACAAACAAACCATTGTGAAAAATAATCTATATCTACTATGTTTACTTACCATTAGATGAACCACTCACAGAAATCAAGGGGAACCGGAAGCACTGGAACAGGTAATCCAACAACAGGAACCAGGTAACCATAAAAAAAAACCTTACAATCCACAAGAGTCTGTATCTTCTTTCTTCTATTTGTAATCCATAGTGGGGGTCTTCTCCATCTTCTTCTGTCTTCTTCTGTCTTCTTCCGGGGTCTTATTATCTTCATCCGCCACGCCCTGGTCTTCTTTCTTCCATAGGAGGTCTTTCCTCCTCGGCGTCTAGCTTCAAAATGAGACGACATAGGCTTTTATAGGCCTATGACGTCACATTTTCATCATATGGTTCTCACGGTCCTGATTGGGCCGTGAAAACCATGTGCTTTGGCCGACAAAAAAAAATGATGACGTCATTTAAAGGCAATGAAAGCACAGACAATCAGAATGGCTGTGCTTCAATTGATTTAAGATGACGTCATGAAAAGAAAGATGGCTGTCCTCAAATGGTGTGGTAGCCAATCAGAGCGTGGGCACTCCATCCCAACTCTGATTGGCTCAAGTAGACCATGTGACAGAGGCTTTGGGGAGAACGGATGTGACATTATTGAAAGCCTGTCACATGGTACTTGAGCCAATCAGAGTTGGGATATATTCCCCACGCTCTGATTGGCTACTGTACCATGTGAGTGCGGCCATCCTTCTGTTCATAACGTCATCTTAAAGGCAATTGAAGCACAGCCATTCTGATTGGCTGTGCTTTAATTGGAATTGGAATTATATTCCTGACGTCCATTTTTTTTAATATCCAATTATTTGCCCTGTATTTATGTATATCACTATGGCAGCCAGGGGAATAGTTCCTCCAGCACAGTGAGGACTCAGGATGCTCAGATGCAAAGAGAAATTGTGATGGTAGGGGACTCCATTATTAGGAAGGTAGATAGGGCAATCTGTTGCCGGGACCGCATGAACCGAACAGTTTGTTGTCTCCCGGGTGCTCGGGTTCGGCACATTGCGGATCGGGTAGACAGATTGTCGGGGGGGGGGGGGGCTGGGATTGAACCGGCAGTCTTGGTACATGTTGGCACCAATGACAAAGTTAGAGAAAGATGGAGGGTCCTAAAAAATGATTACAGGGATCTAGGCCAAAAGCTTAAGGCAAGGACCTCCAAGGTAGTATTTTCTGAAATACTACCAGTGCCATGCGCTACCGCAGGGAGACAGTCAGAGATCAGGGAGGTTAATGCATGGCTAAGAAAGTGGTATAGGAAGGAGGGGTTTGGGTTTTTAGAGCACTGGGACTCCTTTTCTGAGAGGTGCCATCTATATTCTAGGGATGGATTGCACCTCAATGAAGAGGGATCTTCTGTGCTAGGGGGGAGAATGCTAAAAAGGTTGGAGGAGATTTTAAACTAGGATGGAGGGGGGAGGGGAATGAAACAGATAATGAACTAAATGGAATAGATGAGGATACAAGGTGGTATGGAGGTAGAATGGGGGCAAGTGCAAGTTTGACAAGCAGTGAGATACCCATAGTAAATAGAGATAATACTAGAAAACTTCTAAAGACTAAACCAAGTGGGAGCAGAAAGGAAGGAGCAGATAAGATAATAGTACAGGCTGAAAAAAAACTTAAATGCATGCTTGCTAATGCAAGAAGCATGACAGATAAAATGGGAGAGCTTGAAATAATAGGTACAAGGGAGCAGTATGATATCATAGGCATTACTGAAACATGGTGGGATGAAACTCATGACTGGACAGTTAATTTAAAGGGGTATTCTCTTTTTCGGAAGGATCGAACAAATAGAAAGGGAGGAGGAGTATGTCTATATGTTAAACCAGATCTAAAACCTATATGAAGGGAATGATGAAAATGTAGAGACCTTGTGGATAGAAATTAGCAGTGGAGGTAAAAGTATAAAGAAAATGTTTGTGGGAATTTGCTATAAACCACCAAATATCTGTGAGATTGAGGAAGCTAAAATACATTTGCAAATGGAGAAGGCATCAAAACTGGGTCATGTTTGCATAATGGGGGATTTTAAGTATCCAGACATAGACTGGGGCAATGAGATTAGCGTTACAACAAAAGAAAACAGGTTATTGGGGGTGCTTAAAGATAATTATATGACCCAAATTATTGAGGAACCAGCCAGGAGAGGGGCAGTTCTGGATTTGGTCATATCAAACAATGTAGAAGTAATAACAAATATTCAAGTCCTGGAACATTTGGGTAACAGTGATCATAACATGTCTTACTTGGGTTTAACAAAGACTTTAAACTTTAGAAAGGCAGATTTTAATAAACTGAGGCTAATCTAGTAGTAATACAATGGGATGATGTTTTTGCAGGGAAAAATGTAGAAGATAACTGGGCAGTATTTAAAACATTGTTAGAAAAGCACACATATCAGTGTATACCTTGGGTAATAAGTATAAAAGAAATAAGTCAAAACCAATGTGGCTACATAAACAGGTAGGGGAGGAAATGGACAAGAAGGAGAAGGCGTTTAGATTCTTTAAATCAGAAGGGACAGAGACATCATATAAGAATTATAAGGAATGTAACACAAATTGCAAAAGGGCAATTAAATTAACAACAATGGATAATGAAAAAAGGATTGCAATAGAAAGTAAGGTCAACCCTAAAAAGTTCTTTAAGTACCTTAATAACAAAAAAAGGAGAAAAGAAAATATAGGACCCTTTCAGTGTGAGATGGGTAGGCAGATTATTGGAATAAGGAAAAAGCAGAGGTATTAAGCAAATTCTTTGCCTCTGTGTTTACCAGGGAAGAATCAAGTTCAATAGTAGTGACACAGGAGGAAGCCACAGCTTCCATATTAATGACCAATTGGTTAACTGAGGAAGAAGTTCATAAGTGACTTGAAAAAATTTACGTAAATAAGGCACCTGGCCCCGCTGGCATACATCCAAGAGTTCTCAAGGAGTTAAGCTCAGTAATAGCAAAACCATTATATTTAATATTCAAGGACTCCATTTCCACAGGCTCAGTACCACAAGATTGGCATAGAGCAGATGTGGTGCCTATATTTAAAAAGGGAGCTAGATCACACCCGGGGAATTACAGACCTGTAAGCCTGACTTCAATAGTAGGGAAACTACTTGAAGGTTTAATACGGGATAATATTCAGGAATACCTAATGGAAAACAAAATTATTAGTAATAGTCAGCATGGATTTATGAAGGATAGATCTTGCCAAACTAACCTTATTTGTTTCTTTGAGGAGGTAAGTAGGAATTTAGACCAGGGTAATGCAGTTGATGTGGTCTACTTAGATTTTGCAAAGGCTTTTGATACGGTTTCACACAAGAGGTTGGTGTACAAAATAAAGAAATTTGGACTCAGTAATAATATATGCTCCTGGATTGAAAACTGGTTAAAGGACAGACAACAGAGGGTTGTCATAAATTGAAATTTTTCGGGTTGGGCTAAAGTCGTGAGTGGAGTACCTCAAGGATCGGCACTGGGACCCATGCTTTTTAACTTGTTTATTAATTACCTTGAGGTTGGGATCGAGAGCAAAGTCTCCATCTTTGCTGATGATACTAAATTGTGTAATGTAATAGAATCAGAGCAGGATGTAATTTCTCTTCAGAAGGACTTGGAGAGACAGTAAACGTGGGCAGGTAAATGGCAAATGAGGTTTAATACAGATAAATGTAAGGTTATGCATTTGGGATGCAAGAATAAAAAGGCGACTTACAAATTAAACGGAGATATATTGGGGGAATCCTTGATGGAGAAGGATTTAGGAGTGCTAGTAGACAGCAGGCTTAGCAATAGTGCCCAATGTCATGCAGTAGCTGCAAAGGCAAACAAGATCTTATCTGGCATCAAACGGGCAATGGATGGAAGGGAAGTAAACATAATTATGCCCCTTTACAAAGCATTAGTAAGACCACACCTTGAATAGGGAGTACAATTTTGGGCACTAATCCTAAGAAAAGACATTATGGAACTAGAGAGAGTGCAGAGAAGAGCCACCAAATTAATAAAGGGGATGGACATTCTAACTTATGAGGAGAGGCTAGCTAAATTAGATTTATTTACATTAGAAAAGAGGCGTCTAAGAGGGGATATGATAAATATTTACAAATATATTCAGGGACAATACAAGGAGCTTTCAAAAGAACTATTCATCCCACGGGCAGTACAAAGGACTCGGGCCATCCCTTAATGTTGGAGGAAAGGAAATTTCACCAGCAACAAAGGACATAGTTCTTTACAGTAAGGGCAGTTAAAATGTGGAATTCATTACCCATGGAGACTGTGATGGCAGATACAATAGATTTGTTCAAAAAAAAGTTGGACATCTTTTTAGATGGGAAAGGTATACAGGGATATACCAAATAAGTATACATGGGAAGGATGTTTATCCAGGGATTAATCCGATTGCCAATTCTTGGAGTCAGGAAGGAATTCATTTTTCCCCTTAATGGGGTTTTTGTTTGCCTTCCTCTGGATCAATAGTAAGTATAGATATAGAATAAAGTATCTGTTGTCTAAATTTAGCATAGGTGGAACTTGATGGAAGTACGTATTTTTTCAACCTCATCTACTATGTAACTATGTAATATACATACGTACAGGACAAATCAGTGGTTGTATTTTATGTTGATTTTTAATGTGATTCAATTGTTTTTGATGCTCTTTTATTGCACCTGTATTTATGTCTGTAAACTATAGATGGACATACATACAGGTATAATAAAAACTTGTTGGCTTGCCTTGTTTGGATGTTTTTTGGAAATGCAATTTGCTGCTTTGTGTAAAAATGTGTTTATAATGTGCATTTCATTTTTGCAAATGTTTAATTAAAGGCTGGTTGCTATAGATTATTTTATTGGCTTATTTTTGGAAGATAGATTTAGTGTGATGGTTACTTTGACATAAATTATTTTTCACAATGGTTTGCTTGTAGGATTTGAAGTGTGTAATTGATTTGGATTGTAATTGATTGGTGATTGGATTAATTGATGATAATTTAATTGTGTAGATGCTTTGGTTTTCTTTAATGATTGTATTTGTATCTTGTTTGGATTAGTGTATTTGATTTGGAGCATTGGTTGACATAGTATACATTACGCACAGATTAATTGTATCATGTACACATTGTCAAATTGAGTGTTTGTAATTGGATTTCTTAGATATTGATTTTGCTTGGTGCTGTTTGATATTTGGAGAGATTTGTATTTGGCCATGAAGAGTATTTATTTGTACAGTGGCGACCAACTTTATTCGAAGTTGGCTAGTTATGCGAATTTCGGAATATCCCGGTGATGTGCGGTTTAGTAACGTTTTCTCCCGGGATGTATTGCGTTATATCGTGCCCGTGATTTAAGCATTTTATTCCCGCTGGCTGCAATACTGGAATGCCGTGTAAAAACACATGGGGGCGTTTGCGAGCTGTTGTCTTTGAAGCCCAGAAATTCATGAATTGTAATGCAGTATATACTGTATATTTACAGTATATACTGTATAACAACAACCCCTATAACCCCTAACATACACATACAGTACTGTATATACACATCAATGATACTATAGATGTATCTCTACCCTGCTCTCTCTGCGCAAACATCGGCACATTAAAAATTATTTAAAATCCATTTTTATTCATAGTGTAGATGTGCAGGGGGTCTCCGGAGCTGAACCGCGTTGGTTTCAGGTCCGGGGACCCCCTGCTCCCCGAGATACGGCCCCCTTTATGAGGTGCTGGTATCCCTCTGCATTTAAAGGTCCCGATCACGTGACCGCGACATGTAAACAAAGCAGAGGGATACCGGCACCCACTAAAGGGGCCTGTATCTCGGGAAGCAGGGGGTCCCCGGACCTAAAACAAAAACGTTTCTGCTCCGGAGACCCTCTGCACATGTACAGTATGAATAAAACACATATATAAATAAACACTCGTTCCTTACCTTTGTGGCTATGTGCAATGGTAACGAAGCAGCATTTCTGTATTTTAATAATATTGTACAGTGAGCAGGGGGTTTTCTGAGCCAGAAATTAATGCTCAGGGGACCCCCTGCTCCTGCACAATATTATTAAAATACAGAAATGCTGCTTCATTACCATAGCTGATAGCCGCTAAAGCAATGAAGGGGTTTACCCACCGTGCCCGCTTTATTGTGGGTAGCAGGGGTGGGTGAAGAGGGTATTTGGCCCTTGGTGTGAGTTTAGGACTTGCGGGGGGGTTGCGGGTGCACTTAACCCCTTCACGACCGTAGCAGTTAATACCGCTACGGTCATGAAGGGGTTAACCCCTACCGCTACCCCCCCGCAAGCCCTAAACAACCACCATTGGGGCTAATACCCCCTTCACCCACCCCCGCTACCCACAATAAAAAAAACTCACACACAGCAGCAGCACAAAAAATAAATAAATAAATCTAAATAAATAAATAAATAAATAAATGAATATAAATACCCCCTAAAGGGGCCTGTATCTCGGGGAGCAGGGGGTCCCCAGACCTAAAACCAAAGCGGTTCAGCTCCGGAGACCCCCTGCACATCTACAGTATGAATAAAACACACACATCAATAAAGAATCGTTCTTTACCTTTGTGGCTATGTGCTATGGTAATGAAGCAGCATTTCTGTATTTTTAATAATATTGTACAGTGAGCAGGGGGTTCCCTGAGCCAGAAATTAATGCTCAGGGGACCCCCTGCTCCTGCACAATATTATTAAAAATACAGAAATGCTGCTTCATTACCATAGCTGATAGCCGCTAAGGCAATGAAGGGTTAAAGCAGAATAAACAATAAACACATTAAATACATATTTTTAATGTGTGTGTTAAACCTCCCTGCCTTGACTGTTACCTGTGTAAGACCCACTCCCCCTATTGTGTGTGTTAAACTTCCCTGCCTTGACTAATCTATGTAAAAACCCCTCCCCCTATTGTGTGTGTTAAACTTCCCTGCCTTGACTAATCTATGTAAAAAACCCTCCCCCTATTATGTGTGTTAAACTTCCCTGCCTTGACTGTAATCTATGTAAAACCCCCTCCCCCTATTGTGTCTGCTAAGCTTCCCTGCTTTGACTAATCTGTGTAAGCCCCCCTTCCCTATTGTGTCGGTTAAATCTCCCTGCTTGTGTTTCTGAGTGCAGTGTACTGTATGTAAATGTGGGGAGGGGGATCCCGTGTAAATAACCACACCCACACCCACTACCCACTACCCACAATAAAAAAAATTCACACACAGCAGCAGCACAATAAATAAATAAATCTAAATAAATAAATAAATAAATACATGAATATAAATAAATACATTTAAAATACATTTTTATTCATAGTGTAGATGTGCAGGGGGTCTCTGGAGCTGAACCGCGTTGGTTTCAGGTCCGGGGACCCCCTGCTCCCCGAGATACAGCCCCCTTTATGAGGTGCCGGTATCCCTCTGCATTTAAAGGTACCGATCACGTGACCGCGGCATGTAAACCAAGCAGAGGGATACCGGCATCCCCCTAAAGGGGCCTGTATTTCGGGAAGCAGGGGGTCCCCAGACCTAAAACCAAAGCGGTTCAGCTCCGGAGACCCCCTGCACATCTACACTATGAATAAAAATGTATTTTAAATGTATTTATTTATATTCATGTATTAATTTATTTATTTAGATTTATTTATTAATTGTGCTGCTGCTGGGGTGGGTGAAGGGGGTATTAGCCCCATCGGTGGTTGTTTAGGGCTTGCGGGGGGGTAGCGGGTGCACTTAACACCTTCAAGACCGTAGCGGTATTAACTGCTACGGTCGTGAAGGGGTAAAGTGCACCCGTTACCCCCCGCAAGTCCTAAACTCACACCAAGGGCCAAATACCCCCTTCACCCACCCCCGCTACCCACAATAAAAAAAATTCACGCACAGCAGCCCCACAATTAATAAATAAATCTAAATAAATAAATAAATACATGAATATAAATATATATGTATATATATATACAGTATATATACTGTATATATATACAGTATTTATATAATAACAATCCCTATAGATATATATATATATACTGTATGTATATATATACACAGTATATACACACACATGATGAACCAATATACAAATAAATGTAGAAGGGTTATCAAAATCATACTGTACTACAAATAACACGTCTCCATACAGACACACTACATTACATTACAATGAATTTCCTTTAATAATCCTAACTGATCTTACAATCTAAATCATCAAATGACAAAGAAAAACCTCACATTCCAATCAATACATTGCATTTACATTGTATTTATGATGCATAAAATCTATGCACCATATACATTCTGCAAATGAATGTTAACAATATCATTGCAAGCAAAATACAAACACTTCCAAACAAGTCAACTATTTTAACCAATCAAGTAAACAAAAATCAATATATAAGTACCAAACAGAATACAAAATTTAAAACCAACGCTAACTCTTACAATTCCAAGGATTACATCTATCTAATTGTAAAAAACATTATACTGTAGACACATTGAAGCATTGCAATAAACAACATACAGTACAGTACACCCCCTGTATCTCCCTGCCTTGAGTGTAATCTGTGTAAAGCCCCCTCCCCCATAATGTTTCTGTTAAATCTCTCTGCCTTCAGTGTAATCTGTTTAAAGCCCCTTCCCCCCTAATGTTTCTGTTAAATCTCCATGCCTGTGTTGCTGTGAGTGCAGTGTATGTAAATGTGGGGAGGGGGGGGGACCCGATGTGCATACTGTGAGGTCTAACCACCCTCACCCCCTACCCACATACCGTTACCCCCCCCCACCCCATCCTGGCCATGGCCCCTCCGCTTCTGCAAAACAGACACAAAAATTAAAACATCCAAAGTAATGTCCCCTAACCCCTTAATCACCATACATTTCTTCTACATTTATTTGTATATTGTATATATATATATATACTGTATATATATATATATATATATATATATATATATATATATATACTGTATATATAGTTGCATGATGAAGCCACTGTACAAATTCATGGGTGAAGGGTGGGTATCGGGCCAGTGTGGCTTAACCCCTTAATTACCTTTGCAGTTATTATCCGATAAGGTGTTTAAGGGGTTAATTGATATCTGAATATAACTGCAATGTATTGGCTTTGTTTTGGCAATGTATTTTGTGGACAAGACAAGGATGTTGCTGGCGACAGACACTTCGTATTGATGAGGTCAGTAGTACTTTATTTATTTTAATATGCTAGTTAATGTTTTTAATAATGGGCAATTAATCTATTATCCATATCTGCATAATAGTTATTTTGCACATTATTGTACTGTAGGTGTTGGGGTGGGGGGGGTGTATGTATTGAATGTATAGGCCAGGTTTATTTTTTTTACATTCAGGGTTTGTTCCATGGTTCTGCGTGGGACCTCTGGAGACCACCTGTGGTTTCCTCGGGTATCCCATGGGTATCAAGCTGGTGGTTCCACGGGTGACACATGCGGGGATGAAGCTGTGTGGTCCCACTTCTGTGGGGGCACCGCCGACCCGTAGTCTGCGGGGATGAAGCTGTGTGGTCCCACTTCTGTGGGGGCACCGCCGACCCGTAGGTGCGGGGATGATGATGTGTGGTCCCACTTCTGTGGGGGCACCGCGGACCCGTTTTGAGCACCCGTGAGTTCCCCAGACCCCCATGGGAACCACCCGAGGCCCCGCAGACACCTGTGGGTCTGACCCGGGGCTCCCAGACATCCTTGGGCCGACCGTGGGGACCAAATTGTGGCCCACGGTGACCCAAGGAGACCACCTGGGGGCCATGGTGCTCGCGGGACCCACCAGCAGGCCTCCAGAACCTGTTTAAAAAGGGCTGCTGTTACCCTGTAGGTCTCTCCAGGTGCCCCGCCAGCCCACCGGGGACTCGCGTGGGGCTGCGTTATGAACCCTGTATGTAAAAGGATGCATCTTGTATTTATGGGGGGGCACAGGGGGTGGGTAATGTATTTAATAAATAGAATGATGTTTATTGTGGGTCACTGTGTTGTTTTTATTGTGGGTACTGGGGGTGGGGTGTTTCCCCAACGGTATGTGGGTAGGCCTCCCTTGTGGGTACTGGGTGAGGGTGGTTAGGCCTCACGGGGGGGGGTTAGTGTGGGAGGGTATGTAGGCATTCCGAGTGGTGGGTGAGGGTGGGTTAACCCCTTAATGACTGTAGCGGTTAATAACTGCTATGGTGATTAAGGGGTCAGGGGACATTACTTTGGATGTTTTAATTTTTGTGTAATTTTTGCAGAAGCGGAGGGGCCATGGCCAGGATGGGGGGAGGGTAACGGTATGTGGGTAGGGGGTGAGGGTGGTTAGACCTAACAGTATGCACATCGGGTACCCCCCCCCTCCCCACATTTACATACACTGCACTCACAGCAACACAGGCAGGGAAATTTAACAGAAACATTAGGGGGAGGGGGCTTTAAACAGATTACACTGAAGGCAGAGAGATTTAACAGAAACATTAGGGGGGAGGGGGCTTTACACAGATTACACTCAAGCCAGGGAGATACAGGGGATGTACTGTACTGTATGTTGTTTATTGCAATGTTTCAATGTGTGTACAGTATAATGTTTTTTACAATTAGATAGATGTAATCCTTGGTATTGTAAGGGTTAGCGTTGGTTTTAAATTTTGTATTCTGTTTGGTACTTATATATTGATTTTTGTTTACTTGATTGGTTAAAATAGTTGACTTGTTTGGAAGTGTTTGTATTTTGCTTGCAATGATATTGTTAACATTCATTTGCAGAATGTATATGGTGCATAGATTTTATGCATCATAAATACAATGTAAATGCAATGTATTGATTGGAATGTGAGGTTTTTCTTTGCCATTTGATGATTTAGATTGTAAGATCAGTTAGGATTATTAAAGGAAATTCATTGTAATGTAGTGTGTCTGTATGGAGAAGTGTTCATTGTAGTACAGTATGATTTTGATAACCCTTCTACATTTATTTGTATATTGGTTCATCATGTGTGTATATACTGTGTATATATATATATATATATATATACTGTATATATATATACATATATATTTATTTATATTCATGTATTTATTTATTTATTTAGATTTATTTATTAATTGTGGGGCTGCTGTGCGTGAATTTTTTTTATTGTGGGTAGCGGGGGTGGGTGAAGGGGGTTTGGCCCTTGGTGTGAGTTTTGGACTTGCGGGGGGGTTGCGGGTGCACTTAACCACTTCACGACCGTAGCAGTTAATACCGCGACGGTCGTGAAGGGGTTAAGTGCACCCGCTACCCCCCGCAAGCCCTAAACAACCACCGTTGGGGCTAATACCCCCTTCACCCACCCCCACTACCCACAATAAAAAAAATTCACACACAGCAGCAGCACAATTAATAAATAAATCTAAATAAATAAATAAATACATGAATATAAATAAATACATTTAAAATACATTTTTATTCATAGTGTAGATGTGCAGGGGGTCTCCGGAGCTGAACCGCTGTGGTTTTAGGTCTGGGGACCCCCTGCTCCCCGAGATACAGGCCCCTATAGGGGGTGCCGGTATCCCTCTGCTTGGTTTACAGGCCGCGGTCACGTGATCGGTACCTTTAAATGCAGAGGGATACCGGCACCTCATAAAGGGGGCGGTATCTCGGGGAGCAGGCAGTCCCCGGACCTGAAACCACAGCTCCGGAGACCCCCTGCACATGGACACTATGAATAAAAATGTATTTTAAATGTATTTATTTATATATATTTATTTATTTATTTATTTATATTTATTTATTTATTTTTTTTGGGCGGCTGCTGTGTGTGATTTTTTTTTATTGTGGGTAGCGGGGGGGGTGGTGAAGGGGGTATTAGCCCCAACGATGGTTGTTTAGGGCTTGCGGGGGGATAGCGGTAGGGGTTAACTCCTTCATGACCGTAGCGGTATTAACTGCTACGGCCGTGAAGGGGTTAAATACACCCGCAACCCCCCCCGCAAGTCCTAAACTCACACCAAGGGCCAAATACCCAGTTCACCCACCCCTGCTACCCACAATAAAGCGGGCACGGTTGGTTAACCCCTTCATTGCCTTAGCGGCTATCAGCTATGGTAATGAAGCAGCATTTCTGTATTTTTAATAATATTGTGCAGGAGCAGGGGGTCCTCTGAGTTTTGATTTGTGGCTGTTATGTGTTTTTTAATACTAGTGTAGATGTACAGGGGGTCTCCTGAGCTGAACCGCATTGGTTTCAGGTCCGAGGACCCCCTACTTCAGGAAATACAGGCCCTGTTATGGGGTGCCAGTATCCCCTGCACTTTAAAGCTCTCGCGTCACGTGACCGGGACATTTAAATTCTGCAGGGGATACCGGCACCCCATAACTGTATCTCCTGAAGTAGGGGGTCCTCGGACCTGAAACCAATGCGGTTCAGCTCAGGAGACCCCCTGCTCATGTACACTAGTATTAAAAATCATATTTGGACAGCACGATCGCCTGTTAGAGCCGTGCATTGAGACGCAGCGTCTCCATGCAGTTCTTACAGGCTGCTTTGTTTACAATAGTTATCGTGCTATCTAACTTTAAGCACAATATCAGGAGGGGGGAAAAGGTGATCTCGTGCTATGGCCCTTTTAGGCAAGGCAGACCGTAAACGCGCCAAACATTCACATTAGTGAATAGCGCTTATGGCTTCAGCCTTTTGTGGCCGAGCGATATAACCCATTTCAGCACTAATTAACGGAGCTTAGTGAATGGGCCCCAAAGCGTTTGCTTACTACATTTCTGTACGAACACCTTATAGGTTTTTTTTTCCCATAGTTAAACATGTTTGAGAATAAATAATAATCAACGTTGAACTTTACACCTATGGTTACTAAATCACCTAATAATAATAATCACTGCATACTAATTAGCAGACCCAATAGAGTTGATGACAAATGAATATAACACCTGTGTCTACAAGAGAAAGATTGAGTTACAACTAAAGTACTACTATTTCAAAAATAAAGTATAATACCTAACAATAATGTCTGTTTGCCATTCGTTATTGTATTTTGTGTTGTGTTTTCTTTTCACCTGAAATTTCCCTGAGGTTTAGCTGGACTGTTCAACACAGGTTCAACCTGCTTTGTAGATTTTATGAGAGCTTAGTGCTTAAGAAAAATAGCACACACATAATTGAATGTCCCAGAATATGGTTTCATCTTTCACTGTCATTTTTCCTATTGTAAAATCTAATATTAACCTTTCTTGCTTTTTGCTTTTTTTAATTCCTGTTTACTAACATTATAGGTTTTTTAAACTGTCTTTATTCCATTGATCCACATCTTTTTCTTACTGTTTTGCGTTACTTTATTTGATATTCACTGACCACCCTTGGTTTTACTCACTGTACAGTATGGCTTCCCTTTTTCTCTTCCCGCTGTCCTATTACTAGAGATGTGCAACTTTTTCGCTGAAGTTCACTAACCAGGCAAAATGTGCCTACATTTTACATGAAGAAGGGGGTAGGATGGTCCGTGGTTCACAGCAACTTCAGCAGCCAACGCATGGATGTCTAAAAAAACTTTATTGATCGCTAGCAGCAAATAAAAGGCAACCACTCTTCAATCAAGTTGCCATAAAGTGTGTGCACTACCTGTTAGCAGCCTCGGTATACTGGGTAATTCCAAATTCCCTACATTTTACATGAGTAATGTATTGAAAATCAGTAAACTTTGCAAAAATATGTAAGTAGTAGGGACACATCTGGGGAATACCTTGGCTACAGGCGCTATCCCTAAGGAAGATTCCCAATCAGACTCAGAAGACTCACTGGTAAGACCATCCCACCAATCCTTTTCATCCCCGGTGCTATACTCAAACACAATACTCCCGCCCACTGGCTCATGGAAATAGCATTCAAATCTCAACATTTTTCTTTTCCACCTTGCCATTCGTTTGAAATTCGCTGGTGCCTCTTGCGCAGTTAGAACAGTCTCTATAGGAACATGAGAAACATTGTCCTTAATCTGCTCCACTTCGCAGGGAGATAATCCCTCCATACCGGCGACTCTATGGTGGAAAGGGTTGATGCATAGCATGGTTCTGGTGCTCAGCCAAGGTAACACGTGTGACACGATTGGGAGCTGTTGAACGGCCAGGAGAAGGCCTACAAGCCCCTCTCGGAGATCTTATACTTGGAGCAAATGTAAAGGGGGTGTACTCACCGGAGCGGGAATCAGCCACTTCTCATCCGCCCCGGCGGTCGCTTTGGAAAGGACGTCGTCAGGTTCTGACATCACGGGATCCCGATCAAGGTCACTGCCATATGCCATATTACTCTTATCTAATTCTCTGTATTAATTCTTGATGGAATTGAGTGTGTTTAAACAATACCCAAATTGTGCATTAAATGTTTGAAGAGAATACATTTCCAACTGAAATTTAGCCTTTCAATTGAAACTTTAATTGTATCTATGGTTAATAATATGAGTTTTATCCTCAGTTCCTATAAAATTGATTTTGATGTCCTTATAGTTTGTATCCATTATATTGTGTTTGGATATGCTTAGTATTTTTGTATATTTAGTATTTTGCTTGAAATATTTGTATATATTCTTGAAATGTATGTATATTTGATGAATATGGAGAGATTGTATCTTATAGGCTTAACAATCTTTATAGTCATCAGCTTGTATATATCCTGGGCTAGTTGGTAGTTTATATACTGCATAAGATCTCTCCATACTGACTGAGATTCGATCTGTAACTATATAAGTATCTCTGTTTTCTCAAGTATGCTAATATTTTTCATAGACCACTAAATGCATTATGTCTAATTAAGCTAGAAATGGTCTGTAAAAAATGAATCTGACACTTTAATTATTCAACCAATGTGAGAGAGGAGGTGACTACATAAGGAGGAAGGGAAAGGCAATTAATCATTAACCCCTGAAGAAGACAAATCTTGAAACGCGTAGGGGGAATTTCAGTAGGATTAATCATCAGCGTTTGTGCCTGCTGTGTATTGGATGCTGCGTAATCGGAGAAGAGCTTCAGGAGAGCCTCGGAAGTTCAGTGGAGTCTGGTCGGCAAATTACAGCTAAGATCGCGCGAGACGAGAGGTGGCCATCCCATGTGATGTGTGACGTGATGTGGAAGTAGTGAGATAGATGGGAGAAGCTAGGTGGGTACCGATGAGTACAGAGGAACGCAAGCCTAACCCTACCACCCAGAAGAGAGCCAGATCAGACAGATGAGAGAGGAGAAGCTGGTCCTGCGGGAATACATATATTCTGAGGCACAGCATTTCATACTTGGTACAATTATTCTATAACTGGAACATAGCTTAAGAGTGGAGAGAATATAGTTTCTATGGGTCTCTTATATGCTATACCGGACTAATGCTGATTTGATCACGAATTGCGTGTGAGAGACTTTATTCTTACCATCTCTCCTACTAACATGTTTTATGTGTTTAACACCTTATGCTTAAGGTTTTATATATTTTTTAATAAATAGCAATATACTAGAACTTCTTATGTATATCTCACCTACATGTAAATAACCTATATTAAGAAGAAAATATCCTATAACACTATGAGGAACAATCTGTCTCACGCTCTGGTATGAGAGTGTGCATCATCTCTAGACTGGGTCGTTTTGTAAGGTATTCAGGCAGGGGCAGTCTTTCAAACAGGAACTGGCCTAAACCCACCTCGGCGGGTTCCGAGTTTGTAGGGCTGAGCATACTCTAATGTACATGCTCGCCACAAACCAGTATCGGACTGAGGGGCTGAGGTGGGGATGTGAATACACCGACCTTAGGCCACGGAGTCAGGTTCGGAGTGCGAATTCCATGGTCAAACGTAGCCGGGTCAGGATCGGAGGAGGCAGGGGAGGCAGGGTAATCTGTGGACAAGCCGGGGTCAGGATTGAAGAAGGCTGGGTTAACGATATCCATGCTGGGGTTCGGCAACAGGAAGCTTGAGCGAAGCTGCTTCAGCGTAGAAGAACATCCGGAAGAAAGGAAAATGAACAGGAACAGGGGATCCAGTGCTTCAGCACAGAACAGCTCTCCCTAGCCGGGTACAGCTGTGAGTAGTGGAGGCCACTGGGAGGTCACTGGAAACAGGAAATGCAGACATGAAACAGGAACAAGGAGAATATTCAGACAGGCTTCAGGAACAATGATGCAGGCCTCTGCATGAGGAATATGCAGACAGGTAACAGGAACAACGATGCAGGCCTCTGCAAGGAGAGTATGCAGCAGACCACTGGAACAATGAAGTTTTAGTGTTGGGGACTCCAGGAGGAAGCAGGAAAGGGTAAGGCAAGGGTGTTTGTTTCAAACACAGTTACATCCAAGGAGAACTTGGTTTATGCTCAGCAACTTCCTGGAGGGAAGTCCTGACTCTAAGTAGTATAGCTAGCGAATAGGGACAGAGCTGCACAGGAGGCATGCAGGCTGCAGTGATTGCAAGCGCAGGTGATAATGATTGTCAGTTCAAGGAGAAGTCTGTCTGAGAGCTCTATATCTCTGTAAGAGTGAGCTCCAGCCAAACTCAGGGGCGGATTCCTTACAGAATGAAACCAGTTTAAAGCATGCTTCCTTATTCCAAATCACTGGAATTTGTTACACAAGATAAGATGATCAACTGTATCAAAAGCCTTTGCAAAATCTAGCATTATTGCAATAGTGAGTTGTCCCCGTTTCATTCCACACTGGATCTCACTGCAAACTTTTAGCAGGGTAGTTAGTATGGAGTGTTTGGGGCAAAAGCCAGATTGGAATTGGATAGGAAAATTTGTCTTGGTATTGTAATCGCTTAATTGGGAGTGAACACATTTTTGCATGACTTTGGATAGTATTGGGAGAAGAGAGATTGGCCTGCAGTTTGAGACAGTGTTTTTGTCCCCAGTTTTGAAGATTGGGACAACTCTGGCAGTTTTCCAAGTCTTAGTGATATGGCCTGCAGACAGAATAGAGTTGACTATGGAAACAATTGGTTTGGCAATGGCTAGGGTGCCAAGTTTTAGGAATTTCGATTGCAGCAAGTCAGGTCCACATTGGCTGCTTAGTTTTAATTTGAGGAGCGCTTGTATAATCTCCTCTTCACATACTTACACAGAAAGCAAAAAACAGATCCAAATTGGATATTTTTAAAATCAAATTAAAATGTCCCAATACTCTAAAACCAAAACTAATATACAAAACAGATCTACAAACTATCCCCATATATAAATGGAATAATCCATATGTAATAGGTACTTGGGCACTAGGAACAACAATAGATAAATATACACATCAGAGAACATGAAAAAGTTACCTTGTCCTGCAAAATAAATGTTTTAATATCTAGGATGGAAATACTGCAGATCCTCTAATAGGAAAATTAGAAATCTTTATTACAATAAATAGGAAAATAATTCAACAATAAAAAGCAAAAAAAAAAAATCACCCTAATATAATCTCTAATACTATCACATACATCTCCTATATAAAAAGCACAGTATATATAAAAGGCATTTCAAACTGAATAAGTAAAACACATGTATTTAAATGTCTATCAAAGAGACAGGCCAGTGATCGTATAAGTATGCAACTAATACTGCTTGAGAAAGGTTCCAACAGTTGCAAAAAATTACATCTCAAAGACATTTTCCATACTTGGCAGAGAAAGATTAACAATTCATAAGAGTAAATTCTCCAACATGGGAACCTTCCCAAACAGATGCTGTAAGGGGGATTTATATTGAACCAGGAATCTCAAGCAATATCAAGGATCAAAATCAGAAGCATAACACCAGACCAAGTAAGGATCTCTGGTAAATAAAGAACCTGGCACACTTGACATTCAGTATGTATAGTATATTGAAAAAGGGCACATAAGATTACATGCAGTTTCTTGCTTGGGTGTATTGCCGAAGATAGTGTCCTGTATTAAAATAGCATGGACACTCACAAGATTTGAATTGTTAGGATATCAGGAAGATACTTGATAGGTTTGCTAAAAGAAATGTGGATGAACACATGGTCAAGGGCAATCTTTTGGGGCTATAAACAGCTAGAATATGTAAATACTTAGCTACAGGTCAATAGTATAAACCAAAAGCCCTGTTAAAAGGCATTTGAGTAATCTCTTGTTTTTCTGTAAGGAAGAAAAACAGATTGAAGTTAATCTATAATCCAACATGATATGTAAGTGTGTGGCAGATTACAAACAGTAATATGTAAAGTTTTGGCAGGTTAAAATTTAGCAGTTAGCATTTATACATGTAACCCCTCTTACCCAGCTTTAAAGGAGTCACATCAGATTAGTTATGTACAATGTCAATGCTCAGTCTCCCAGGCCTTTTCAGGGTGTTGGGTAGGTGCAGGCTGGGGGGTGGATGAAAGTATGGAGAAAAAGATGGGAACCAGGAACTTTTATGAAACAAAAGGTGCTTTATTGATAGCCAACTAAAGCACTTCACATGTATTGCCATACAGTGTACTTTGACAAAAACTCAAGGCAAATTATAACTTCCTCACTTGGTAGTTCCCAGTCTTAGTCAGGGGAGGTGCATGACTTAGTTACAGATTAAAAGGATGGAGTGGAAACAGCTTGCAGGAAGGCGAGGATAAAGTGAGAATCTGCTGCACGGGCAGGTTCAATGTGAACACAGACGGCAGTGTAGGCAACCCTATGAGGACTGTGGCAGTCAGGCTGCAGTATGACACCAGGACTATTGGCATCTCTGTCCCACAAGATTAGGTTTTCTGTTCTTTTAACAGGCCCTAATTTAGAAGGGATATGTTAAAAATTAGAAAACAATAAAGGATGACGTGACGTCTTAATACATATTCCTAAACACACAGGACTCTCAGTGAAGACCTCAGACAGAACTCTGAAAAACCTGCTTCTGGAACATAAAGGGGTGGATATATATATATATATATATATATATATATATATATATATATATATATATGTATATATATATATATATATATATATATATATATATATATATATATATATATATATATATACCCTTATATTGATATCATACATGGAGGGGAAGAGATGGAAGTAACCTGAGTGAGTCCGCACATTTTATCCCCTAAGGCAATAATCTGTTTACAGAAACTAGTAATCCTCCAAGATGGGACTACATACAGTTGGGTTTAATTATTGTAAAAGTAGTTAACCCAAGAAATATAAGCAATATATAGATAAATCCAACCGCTATGTTTTGAGCATGATGCTAGAGAAATGTTTTCTCTGTGTGACAGCCATAACACAGGAGTTGAAGTGATATAAGTGAAGTGATATAAACTTCAGAAGAAAAGGAAATATCCAAAATGCGAGTAAAAGTGTCTGATAGTAAAATTCTAATATACATAAAACAAACCAACCTTCATTTGAATTATATAATGTAAAAGATTGATAGTAGTTTGATATACAACTATAGTGTATACATAATCTGAATTTATAATAATTTGCAAAAATTTAAAGATTTGCTATTTTCTCATAACAGAAATAAGCGAGTAGTTTGACAGTAGGAGCAGTAGGCTATGTTTTTCTTTATTTTGACTTAAAAAATAATTTGAAAGACAACCTATACACTCCAGAAGTTGCACATAAAATGTTTAGATTTTTTTTTTCATTTGATGACTATGTTTACATTGCATTTAATTTAGGGAAATGGTTTTTCCTAGTTTGGCATAAGATTCCTGCCAAATAATAGGATCATAAGTCATTTCAAGCCTCTACGCTTTCATAAAACTTGAATCCTTCCCCCTTTAATATTTCTATTTAAATAAATAAAGCTATGCCGTTATGCTCTTTTTAAAATTAATACCATCGTTTTTCATAAGTATTTCTGTACATGAGATTATACAATATCTGAAGTATTTTTAAGTTGTATTGTAATATTATTTATGTCAGAAACAAAGGACCTCATTCGTGAAGCAGTGACGCAGTATGCAGAGTTGCAGTATGGACCATAGCATGCACAGTGCAGCTTCTGCTGTTTTTTTTAACATTTGCTGCATGTCTGTAATTCTTAACACAGTGATTATGTAGTCCAGATAGATTTCCCTTTTCCTCCATATAACTGAAGGAGAAATCTGTGCCTTGTGATTTTTAAGGAGAAACATAATACAAATCTAAAAGAAAACAGACCAGGAGAAGTTCATATCTGGGTCAGTGAGCATTTGTTGGCGTCTGGCATACAATGTTAGCCAGCACAGACGCACTTATGTTTTTGTAAAATACAGTAATAATAGACAAAACATTAAGCTGATTACCTGTTTTACAGCTCCAGAGGACTGACGATATCTGAACTAAGATCAACTGCCTATTCAATTATGGAAGTCAAAATAATTCAATGTTAAAAAGTCATTTTCAGAGCATGATTTGTTATGAAATGATATAAAAAAATACACTTTTACATTTTTCTAGTATAAAAATATGACATTGTAAAAAAACAAAAAATACAATGAAGTAGATGACATTAGATTGAAATATTGTTTCCTTCTATTTACAGGCACAAATAAGGTGAATAATTTCAGGGAGGTCACCAGATGGTTCCAGGTCATCAACGACATGTTATGCCTGTTCTGCTTTAATAGCTGCCACCTCCTTGCATTAGGGTTGTTACTTGTTAGCCCTACTTTTCTTATGGGATCATGGACAAAGAAAGAAGAACTGATGCAACCTGACCCTGATGACCTTAAGCCATCTGGTAACACGTTCCTTTCAAATGTATATTATTTTAACAATATAATAAAAACGACATGCTTAATATTCTGCATGGTCCCTGATTTATAATAAAATTGCTATCTATATCCAGTAAGTCTAAACTCAAAGATAGGAAATGTGTAACTGTGGTGCAGGCAGTACAGTATATCTCACAATATGCCCTTGTGCATTATTGTATGTATGTTTTCCAGCTACATTTAAACAATCTGTGAAAATATGGATTTGAAGGATGATCCAAACATATTTAGGTAATGTGTATTTTGAATAGCTAAGGACATGTAGGTATACTAATTTTACTCTCAGAGTTTTTTTCTGTAGACTAAACTCGGGGCATATATATTTGTATTGGTAAAATATAAATATATTAAAAATATATATATATATATATATACACACACATAAATATTTTTTATAAATATAAAAAAAAATATATATATATAAATAAATATGTATATATTTGTATTGGTTATATATATATATATACATATATATATACATATATATATATATATATATATATATATATATATATATATATATATAGCAACTGTAAATATTACTGTATGTTCATTTGCATGTCTTAGACAGGTCTGCAACCCTATCTTTCCCCATTATCGCCCAGCACACAGCGTTTCCACTGCAGCAAGGGATTCTGGGAAATGACATGCAAATGAGCATACAGGGCCATATTTTTGCCAGACCTGCCATCACCCCCTTTTTTTTGCTGTGCGTTGCTCTAACCCATTTGCACTGTCTAAGACATGCAAATGAACATACAGTATTATTTACAGTTGCTTTATGCTTTACTGTGGAGGGTTTTTGTCACTTTTTTTACCCACCATAACCTTAATAATGTGGTACACACACCGCGCACACACCGCGCACACACCGCGCACACACCGCGCACACACCACGCACACACCACGCACACACCACGCACACAAAAGACTAAGAAAATCCCCAAATGCAGCACTCTAAATATACCACAAAATAACTGATAACATAATACCGAAAGACCAGGAAACTAAAGTCAGAATAGAAAATGAATAGATTTTAATAGCGAGCAAAAAACCCACTAACATTTAAAAACATATACACACTAAGGGCAGCAAAAAATACAAAAAGACTGTGACTAACTAAAATTTAAAAAAATCAATAATGCTGAAAAATAAATCAAAAGCAAAAAATGTGTCTGCACAATAAGCCTGATAACTATATAAAGCGACAAAAAGAAAGCTGAATATTTAAAAAAAAACCCTGGTAAAGACCTAAGCTAAAAAGGTAGATAACTAAGCTAAGGGCATAAAGAAAGGTATGGCATAAATAAAAACAAAAGAAAACAGCGCACAACGCCAAATGGTGAAGCAAGTTCAACAATATAATTCAAATTAAAGGGGTAATAGATCTGCGTACATAATAAAGGTTGGTAAAGTGCATTTAGTGTGTATCACACTGTTTACCACTCAGCAGATGTTGTCAGGAGTCAGGTGCTTGCTTCTCTCAGCTAGTGCCACTCCGTTGGTTCTGGGGCAGGGCGTCAGTCTTTTGCTCCCAAGGGGGTTTCCCTTCAAGCAGCCAGGTTCAGCTGAAGGTATTGGTGCTCAGTGAGAGCACTCCGGCTTCCAGGCCGTCTGGAGCAGCTCCAGTAACTCAGCAGGTGGATCCTCTGCACGGAGGTTAGACCACAGCTTGCAGGGGCACACTCGGCGTGCCACGATGCCGCTCCGTCGCGGGACGCTGTGTGATGACGTCACTGTCTCCACAGCAGTGGTGGAATCGGCAGGGAGGTGATACAGTCTCTCAGAGTCTCTCAAAAAGGCCCAAAACGGCACACAGGATTGATAAAATCAGGGCAAAGCCAATGAGTAGGCAATAGCCAATATAAGCAGATATAAGGCAATAGAAAATAACATCCAACGCGTTTCGTAGAATTAACTACTTCTTCAGGGAATAATTAGGCCATTACCCAGAGGTCTTATATACCTCACAAAGATACCTTATTGGTTGACCAATTAAGAATAAACCAATCATCTAAAATAGGTAATGGTCAGTGTGATAGGGAAGATGTGTAATTTACTTTTAAAACAACAACTTTATTAACAAAAGAAAAAATACATATTAAATTAAAACTTACATATAAACAAAACCTAGCATAAATAATTAAAAACATGCTGGAATAAAAGAAACACAATATTAGTTGACTTAAAATAGACACCATCATTAATTATATAAAAAGATGTAACTAGAAATAAAGAATAGAACAAAGCAAGGAAAACAGAGATACAAAGATCAATAGTACATCCCCTAGGTTCAAAAGGTGCAGAGGGCTAAAGATTTAATAAAGTGCCCAAATGTCCACATCCTCATTTAACCCCTTAGGGGACATAATATCTAACTTGTGTATCCAATAGGTCTCTTTGGAAGATAGTGTTTTGACTCTGTCCCCACCTCTTCTATTTACAGGAATAAACTGAATCCCCTTAAAAGTCAGACTTGACGGATCTTTATTATGGTGTACCAAAAAGTGCCTGGATACACTATGTTTTTCGAAACCATTTTTAATATTTCTGACGTGTTCCTGGATACGGACCTTAAGGCTGCGTTTGGTTCTGCCTACGTATTGATACCCACACGTACATTCCAATAAGTATACAATATGTGTGGATGTACATAAAATAAAGTCATCAATATTAAAAACTTCCTTTGTGATTTGTGAATAAAATGTGTGTTTGTCAGGATGTTGATATTTACAAATCGTGCACTTACCACAGATATAGTTGCCCTTTGGTTTAGGCCCTAGCCAATTCTTTTGCGATATGGTATTATTATTACTTATAAAAACATCACTAGGTGCTAACAAGTTTTTGATATTTTTGGCTCTCCTATAAATAAACCGTGGTTTGGTGTTTAGATGTGATCCCAAAATAGGATCATTGCACAATATACCCCAGTGTTTATTAAAAACCTTTTCAATGTCCCTATGAACAGAATTAAAATCTGTAATGAAGGCCACGTTAAGAGTGTAATTTTTTATATTTTGACCTTCTTTGTTTCTAGTCTTGGATCTATTTTGAATTAGCATATCCTTACGATCCATATTACGTACCCTTATGATCTCTCTTTCTGGCATAAATAAACCTATATTCAAAAATGATGTACATAAGAAAAATAATAACTTAAACCAAGGGGGAGGCACATGGGGAGACAAAATGAAACAAAGACTCAAACCCTGAACAGCAATACAAAATATCAAAATCAAAAAAAGATGCATACAATGCCTGTGGTGGCTGCACAAAAGCAAGTAAGACACATGGCTGTAGAATCACAAAAAGCCAGTGCTGTTTGCACATATGAAACAACCTAGAGTAAGGGTTCCATAGGAGATAATGACTCCAGATAGCAGAGAAATGGATACTCAGCTGCCATGTAGTGATGATGGAGTCAGTCCCATGGAGTTAAACTCCAGGATGTATGGAAATAAGTTATACAGTCCACAGGAAAAGCACCAAGAGTCACGCCAACAAAATAATGAATAGCTGCCTTGAGTGGACACTCAACGCGTTTCAGCCAAGTGGGCCTTCTTCCCGGAGTGATATATATATCTCAAATGTAAATATACTGTATGCTCATTTGCATGTCTTAGGCAGGTCTGCAACCCCGCCTTTCACCATTATCACCCAGCACACAGCACTTCCATTGCAGCAAGGGATTCTGGGAAATGACATGCAAATGAGCACACGGTGCCACTTTTTGCTTCAAAAACAATTTTTTACATGGTTCCCTGTAAGCTTAAGCTTGCTGCATGGTCACAGCTTTGAGCACAGCCAGGGTTAAGATGCATAACCAGAAAACCCACCCACAACCAGCTGTTTCTTTTTTTTTTTTTTTTTTTTTTTAACGATTCACTTAATTACAACCAGTAATAAACAGAAAACATCACTATACATTCCTTACATTGCCAGAAAAACCACAAAACACCGCAATACCTAAGCATGAATTACTTCCCAAGTACTTTTCGTACTTTCTCCAGAACATATACATCTACTTACTTCTTTTATCCCAGCAACTTCTCTAAGTAACCATTGATATTACATGTATCACAACTTTTCACTAATTTTCTTACTTCCTCTAAAGACACGTTTGCTTTTTGAAAACTTTCTCTCAACGAAGCCGTTTTTGTCGCATCTGACGCTACTGAGATACCTGCCTGCCAATTTAAATTTTCTAACAGCCGTTTTACATACCGCTGCCTCTTCACACTTTCCATAACCTTCATACTTTCTAACTTTCTCCTCGCCAGTTTCTCCTCCTCACTTTCTCCTTCTCCCCCTTCACCCCCACTCTTTTGGCCTGCCTTTTCTTCACTCTCATTCCCACTTACTCCACTTACACTTCTCGGTATTTTAGTTCCCTCCACGCTTATCTGACTTTTTTGTGAGGATGAGCTATTACTCTCACTACTCTCTTTCTCCCTCACCTCTCCCCTAGCCTCTTTTATTTTAACCCACTGTACATGCTCCTTTTTTAATTCTTCATATTTCTCTTTTGTCAGCTGTTTTCTTTGGTACATCATTTTTTCCAATCTTTCTATTATCTGTTCATCACTACTACCACCATGCTGCTTCCAGAAAATATCCACCCAAAATAGAACATCTCCCACTGCGTTCTCAAAATGTTCCATTTTCTTTTTTAGGGTTGCCTTCCCTGATACTTTTCCATCTTTACCCTCTACACCCTTCTCTCTAGGCTCCACTTTACTCTGGCTATCCTTATCTTCCTTTGTTTCTAACCCATGCGAAGACTCGTTTTCGCTTCTATTAACAACAAACCCTTTACACTTACTCTTTCCCTCTTTGTCTTTCCACTCGCACCACCAGGGCCTGCCTTCTCCTCAGTTTCTTGCTCTTCCCTATCTAACTTCTTATTTTCGCAAGGAAATTTTATTTATTTATGGTGCGTAAAAAAAGTGACGAAAACCCTCCACAGCAAAGCATATAGCAAATGTAAATATACTGTATGCTCATTTGCATGTCTTAGGCAGGTCTGCAACCCCGCCTTTCACCATTATCACCCAGCACACAGCACTTCCACTGCAGCATGGGATTCTGGGAAATGACATGCAAATGAGCACACAGTGCCACTTTTTGCTTCAAAAACCATTTTATACATGGTTCCCTATAGGCTTAAGCTTGCTGCATAGTCACAGCTTTGAGCACAGCCAGGGTTAAGATGCATAGCCAGAAAACCCACCCACAGACAGCTGTTTCTACCTTAATGGGTCTCATCAGTGTGGTTTTTGAAGCAAAAAGTGGCACTGTGTGCTCATTTGCATGTCATTTCCCAGAATCCCTTGCTGCAGTGGAAGTGCTGTGTGCTGGGTGATAATGGTGAAAGGCGGGGTTGCAGACCTGCCTAAGACATGCAAATGAGCATACAGTATATTTACATTTGCTATCTGCTTTGCTGTGGAGGGTTTTTGTCACTTTTTGTACTCACAATAACTTAATTCAGTATATATATATATATGCAAATATAGCTGTATGCTCATCTGCATGTCTTAGGCAGGTCTGCAACCCCGCCTTTCCCCATTATCACCCAGCATACAGCACTTCCACTGCAGCAAGGGATTCTGGGAAATGACATGCAAATGAGCACACAGTGTCACTTTTTGCCTCTATAACCATTTTTAACATGGTTCCCTATAGGCTTAAGCTTGCTGCATGGTCACAGCTTTGAGCACAGCCAGGGTTAAGGTGCATACCCAGAAAACCACCCACAGACAGCTGTTTCGACCTTGATGGGTCTCATCAGTGTGGGGTTGATTTTACTGGGAATGCAAGAGAGGCTTATGGGATAGGCTAAACCATAATACTGAGTTAAGTTATGGTGAGTAAAAAAAGTGACAAAAACCCTCCACAGGAAAGCAAATATGCAAATATAGCTGTATGCTCATCTGCATGTCTTAGGCAGGTCTGCAACCCCGCCTTTCCCCATTATCACCCAGCATACAGCACTTATATATATATATATATATATATATATATATATATATATATATATATATATACTTATATTTGCTTGCTTCATTCATTGTAACATCGCTGGAAGAAGAGATCAGTGTATCTCGAAAGCTCGCACAAATAAAAGCATTTCGTTAGCCACAGAACGGTATCATCTATTTATTTTTTGATTATTGAAGCTCGGCTAACACGGTACTGATACCTCCACATATATATATATATATACTTGTGTTGGTAAAGACAGACAAGAACCCTCCATTATACAAGATGTATATATATTTTTATGCATCTTAACCCTGGCTGTGCTTAAAGCTGTGGTTTTGAAGCAAAAGGTGACACTGTGTGTCCATTTGCATGTAATTTCCCAGAATCCCTTGCTGCAGTGGAAGTGCTGGGTGATAATGGTGAAAGGCGGGGTTGCAGACCTGTCCTAGACATGCAAATGAGCATACGGGAATATTTTCATTTGCTATATATATCATATATAATATTAATTTTGAGCACATTCACATGTCTTAGACAGGTCTGCAACCCTGAATATATATATATATATATATATATATATATATATATATATATATATACATACTTTGGTTGATAAAGAAAAACAAGTAACTTCCACTATACAAGATACAGTGAATGTCAGAAACCTACCATATCCCTATTGTGCCAGTTTTGCTCTGGATACCAAATAGATTACACAGTGGTCTTTGAATAAATCTTCTGATGCTTTTCTTCTCAACCCATATGTTGCTGTACAAATTGTATAATCTGGCCAGCACTAGCTCTAGGGAAACAAGACTGTCTGTAAAGATCAAGTAAAAATACAGTGTTGTGTACCATGCACTATATTGTAATTGTGCGAAGCCTTGCGTCCCATTGGGAGAAACGTGCTATATAATATAACGTTATTATTATTATTATTATTTTTTTTTTATAAGGTGATATACCTAATTTCACTAATTTGCATGCCATTGCACAGAATCAACCAATTGTTGTTTTTATTATTAATTAATATAACATTACATTATCTTTTAAAACAGAAATAATTGATGGCAACTTTGGCATTAGTTTAGATGCAGTAATTTTGGTAATAATTGCTTAAGTTGTTTAGCAAAGAGCTAAAACATGAAAGACTATTTTCTTGAAAGAATAGTCCCACAGGCCATCACTCAATAGGAAGAAAACATGTTTTCTTGTTGTCCCTTAGAAACCTCTCAGATTGTAGCACTTCTCTGATGCATCTGAGGTTTCAGGTGTTTAATGGTGGGGGAGGGTTAGATTAACAGTAATATTTCACCAGTCCTTATGGGGATACTGTGATTGTGACACTGGCTTTGGTTTTCTGTCAAGAGCAAAGTAATTACAGAATTACACGCAACGAAAAAACAGACACTGGCCTTGTTCACCCTGCTGCCACAGATATGGGATTCAAGATAAATAGTACTTGATCCAAAGTATTAATAGACATTAATGGAGAACATTAATTAATGTAGGACACATTGACAATTTTAGCATAATATATTTTATGATTCTCTCTCAGTCTAAAACGTCAGACAACTTTGAATTAAATTAGCTATACTTCTAAATCCTTTATCATTTTTGCAGTTTAGTAATCACCTGGGGGGAAAAAGCCTGTTACTAAACTTTTTGTCTATAGTGACATAATTCACTAACGCTTTTACAATATTCATTTCTTTTCACCAGTTACGCACTAAAGACTTTTTTTAGTAAAACATTCCTTCCTATATTTGTTGTGCCTAAGCCAAAGACATTACTGGTATTTCATTTTGAGTTTTAATTTTCACAGTCACTAAAAAATAAATCCGAAACAGATTTAAGGCACCAAAAATCTCAGGGTCACGATGAAGGTATATTAAAACCTTTACTCAGATGGATGATGTCACCTTATCTTCCTTATGTAAAGATCCTCTATTAGGGGTCACTCCGAGGGAGAATCCCCTTAGGAAACTGTAAGATAACAGTAGTTAGCACAAGGATGACCATAGGGACTGTATACCAGGCATCACAGAGGACTCCTGCTAACAGCACAAGGAGACATTCTGAGTCACGATCGAGGAGCTGTGTGATTTTGTAGTGGAAGTGCCAAATGGAGAGCCGGAAGAACACCGACACTCCAGCTCTGTCTGGAGGCTGGGGGTGACCTTAATACATTCCAAGGCAATTTATTCCCTTACACTTCTCTAATTGGAGACCTTTCTGATACGTAAAATAAGGTGATGTCGTCCATCTGAGAAAAGGTTTTCATCTACCTTCAACATGACCCTGAGATGTTTTGTGCCTAAACTCTTTTACAGACTCTTGGAAAGTCTGAATCTGCGAAACAACGTCTGATTGAAGGGATGTAAAGTATTTTTTCACACCTATCAGTTTATCTAAATATTTTGGGAGTGTGAAGGATTTTGCACTTTATCTTTCCATTGCTACTAAAAAAGAAATATATGTTAGGTCAAACAAGTAAAGATAAAATATCACAGCTTGAACTTTGTTTTGTTTTGTTCTCCATTCAAATGGAAATGTCAGCACTTTCTTATGCCAATGAATTGCAGTGGGCTACCAAATCCATTCAATGTTATATTTCAATATCCACAGATTCTTAGCTTTTAAAATAATAATTTAACTTTTTTTTTAGGTGAATTCCACGTGGTGACGGACCTCTCCTTCACCTGAAAAAAAGGATTATCTCTGTTCTCCATGATTCCTATTATTTTAATAAAACTCTAATAATAAAAAAACAATCGTTTAGATGGCGCAATAATTTCTGATAATCTTGATGTGGCAAGCACAAGTGCTCTGAAGAATGTGACTGCTTTCTTTCTTTTTCTCCAAGGTGTTCATCTGTTGGAGGTCAATACTCAAGGAGTAGAGAAGTGTTATATTTTCTACCGACTTTTCAAATATGGCAAAAGTGACCCCTTTTGGGGAACTGTGAATATTTATAAACATTTGTGAGGAGTTTGTCTAAACACTTTTTCGAAAAGTTTAAAATAAAATATTCGAATGAACTTTGAATTTTGTCAGACGAAAATGACCCTGACATATGGGTTTTGCCTGAAAGAGAGAGACTTATTTTACTAGGGTCTCAAGTTACTTATCCAAATGACGATATTTGCCAGGTATCTAAGGTGTGTTCATTCGTGTCTCTCCACGTATTGTCTAAAGGTGTGTTTGGGAGGGTATCAAAATCATTTTGGACACCAATAAAATAGACCACTCTCTTTCTGGGAAATAGCTTGTCTAATTTAAAATCAGAAAACAAATTAGAAAAATTCAATCTAAGGTAGATATTGGTTTTAATTATTAGGAAAAAAAGACCATATCCAAATGGTTATAAAGGCCTAATATTTAAATTTACAAGTGCTATTAAAATGAGGGCTTTAGACATGAGATATCAACCTTTGGGAACAAATTTGTTTTAACATGAGGATAATGTAAGTACTGACATCTTCTCACATTACTCTTCTTGCAAAAACAGTTTGTGAAAAACATATGCAAAATATTAGAGCAATTACTTGGAAACCTAAAAAATATGTTTTGTTGAATTTGTTTATGTTTCTCAAACGCTGCCTGACCACATACCGTGTTTTGCTAACTGTCAACCTACAAATTATTCAATTATCTTATGTCCTTCAGTGATTTACTTCTGCTCACTGATCTGAGACTCTAGAATGATGCACAGAAGAACACTTAGGCTAGGGTTGTGAAAGGATTATAAGTACAGCAGAGGAGTGTGACAGATGCCTGGGACAGATTGGCAAGGAGATGAGGAGGTTTAGGAGAGACACGGTAGGGGGCTAACAGACATTAAAATTAAGGGAGGGCTAGGAAGTGGGTGGAAGATTGCACTGGCAGGCAGGAAGGCAAGTAGGCAGACGTGACTGACAGAGAAAAATACAGGAGGAAGAGAGAGGTGCAAGAGTTGCTGAGTGAAGAAAATTAGTAATTATATTTTCAATTAGTCTTACAATCAAGTGTATTATACTAAACATAGATCAATTAAATTTTATAATGCATTGAAATATGTAAGCTATATATTGGGCATTTTTTTTTTTAAGATGTAAAAACTGTTACAATTATTAAAATACTCTGACAATGTCAGTGGTCAGTGTATGAAAAGTATTTATTTTTACAGAGTATTATGGAACATAAGATACTGCATGATGTTCACTGCTTTACCACTCTGTTTAAAACCAAGATCTTAAATCATAATTAGGCAATATCTAAATGATAGTATCAATATCAAGAGTTTTAGATTAACGCTTAAGGATTGTTACCCACTATTTTTATTATATATGCAGCTAGAAATTAGCAACATTTTCGGCCAAGTTTGCGAATCATGCAAAATAAGCCCATTCTTTGCTATTGTTTTTGCAGATACCTGGGGGTTTTGCCAAAAATCAAGAAAGAGAGAGAGAAAATGTACTTATATACCACCAAATAGTGTCATTTATACTAGAGGTGCAACACTTTTTCCTCTGCACCCCCCTACCTGCTTTCCCCCCCCCCCCGCCGCTTGCGCCCCCCTCTTCTTACCTTGTCTCCGGCGTTTCTGATGTCACAAAGATGTGGTGTCGCATTGCAACGGCAATGCTATGTCACATGACCCCATGGGGTCATTTGATGCCATGGTGATGCTTCGTTAGAAGCTTCCGGAGACAAGGTAAGTGAACTTACAGAGGCCTCGCACGCTCCCCGACATTTCATTTAAATGCTTTGGTGAAGAGTTCAGGGTCTCTGTTAGCACAGCACCCCCCCCAGAAAATTGTGCGCCCCCCCCAGTTTGCGCACACCTGATTTGTACTGCATAGATACCTGTGCACAAACCTGGATATTGTTCTCTAATTATCTGTGAAGCTAGCCCTAGCAACATGCTGGTGACATTTTGATCATTTTTACGCTTGTAAATCAATGTCAAAATGTTGCCCTAATGACGAACCTGGTACGACATGTGTCCTGGCACGTCAGAGGAACTTATGATATAACGGGTACTGTACATCATGGGCACCTGCTTATTTAAAGCAGCAGTCCAAGCTGCCGTTTTTTATTTTTTATTAAATTTTTCCCTCCTTTAATATGTGTGTCAGTACAATTCACACACTGATCAGTAATTTGCTAAGTTACTGATTGATCTGTTGTCCTGTGATCGATCAGCGAAGAGTCGGCACATGGGTTCAGTAAATGGCAGCAGAAGAGGACCAAAGAGGCAAAGTTATGTGGGGACGATCATGTGACCAGGCAGTCACTAGATACAATTGGTGCAGGGCTCAAAAAAGGAGTATGCCAGAGCCTGTTTCAGAAGAGGAAGGGGATGTGACTTTGTAAATGGTTGCTATAGAAACAAAAAATATTTGTTACATTATAATACATAAAAAAATTAATTTAGAGCTATTTAAAAAAAAAAAAAAACAGAGAAGACTGACAACTCTGACGGAGTAGCCAGCCTGATCCTAATAAAAATGGAGCCCCCTCCACGTCCATTCCCAGCATCTGAAGCTTGGGAGCATCATGCCATCACACTGTAATGGACCCCCGGCTATGTAAAGGTTAAATGTAGATTTGAGATAATATAGCATATCCAGATGTATGAGTGTACACTGATTGCAAGAGAAAACCATTATGCCAAGTGGTTTAGTTAACATATTAAAACAGTTTATTCTACATTTATGCTATAAGGATAAAAAGGGAGGGAACATTTTAAAAGTAGAATACTTTTAAAGAAACAAAACATTAGACAGTTAGGTTTGTTAAAAATTAAAATGGTGGTACCTCTTATCACCACACATTTTCAGTGAACATATCATAGTTCACAGCAGTTTATATTTTTCATTAAATAGTACTGACTGCGTATGCAGTACTTACTATAACAATTAATCCCATAATACCTTACGGTTTCCAATCACATTTTTGGTACATGAGGCATAGTAACTTGCCAAGTTTGTAAGTAGCTGTTTTTGGATGTTAAACCTAATTCTTCTGCTTCAAACACATTCATTTACCAAGTTTTTTTTACCACAAAATTACTCTGTTTTCCTTTTCTCTCTCGCTCTCTTTTAAAGTTTCTCCCTCTCTTTCTATCTTTTTCACTGTACCTCTTTGCTTCTCAAGCAGACAGTTTAAATCCTTTTGGCTTTTCAATTTCCTTAAGTGTTATTTTATCTCTTTAAAATCCAAGCACCGTGAACAGTAGAGATTCTTTCTCACTAGTGGCAATATATTCATTCTGATTGAGTAGTAAACTTGTTAACAGATTTTTATTAATACGAGTGTATGACACAATACACAAACACAAGAACAAGTTCAAATGTATTTTTATTTCTCTGAGCGGCTTCTTTTTATTGCAAAGAATGTACCCAAATTAATTCAGAACTTCACATTAAATAAAAAGGCTCAACCACTCCCATTCCCGAGGCTTATTGGCAAATGTATTCCTGGAATTTCTCTCAATGCTATTAGTGGAATGTAAACACATTCTTTCCCTTCCCCCACTCCACTTACAGTCGCCATGTCTCTTGTATTATTAGTATTATCCTTTATTTGTGAAGACCAACATATTGTCCAGTGTGGTACAGTGGGGTACAGAGTTATGTCAATTACATAAACAGAGTTACATACCAAATAAGGACAGGCAAGCACAAACAGATGCCAAAGGTAATTAGAACCCTGCTCCTGTGTTGTAGACAATTCCAATTGTAGTCAATTTCTTGCCAAGATTGCTCTCTGACACAGTATCATTTTTACTGTGTTTGATATTAGTGTCTGTGCACTTTCTGTTCCTCTGATCAAAAAACTGTCACTGAGAATTATGAAAAATAAGAGCTGTCACTGTGTTTAGAAGAGGAAATGAAAGATTGAACTATTGGTCATCTAAGAGTAAATTGCATTTAATTTACAGCTCCTAGTACTTAGTGTCCAAGCATAGCTGGAGCAAAAAGAGACCCCGCAGCTTTCATTTGGTCAAGGATAAAATCATTTTTTCTTTAAATCAATATGACTGGAGAGAGATCATAATTAACATTTTAAAAGACTAGGGATGATTAAATAATTATTCATTTTTGCAAATGATTTTTTTTCTAAATGGACATCTGAAAGCCAGTTCTTATTTCAAGGTCAGTGATCTCTACGGAAAAACAGACAGCAATTTAAGGAGACGTCACCACAAAAACAACGATTGATGTTAAACGCTAATAAAATAAGATAATATTCCCGTACTTTTAGCAATAAACTATTTATATTTATTTTATTTTTTATTAAAGCAATATAAACAAGTAGCACCTATTGCATCTTGGAATTTATTTTTTATTTCATGTAATTTTAACTGATATCTTCTTTTTTTACACCCCTTAAATCAAATTATTTATAATAAATGAAACCAAGGTTTTTTTTAGCTAAAGTACAGAATGAGAATTTTCTCTAATATATGTAATGCAAATCTGATTTTTTACAATGATTTATTTTAAAAATTGCAGGACGCTTTCCTTATTTAAAGGGCAAATGGAGACATACCTAAGAAAACACATGTTAAAGCAGCATTTCCTGAAATTCTTTAAAAATGTTTTAGTATAGGTATGAAGCAGGGGGTCTCCAGAGGTGAACCCTGTTAATTTCAGGTCTGGGACCTACTGCTTCCTGAGATACTTGTACATGAGATACATGCTGGTTACTTTCTGGTTGTTAAATGTCTCACGCACAAGAGCTAAAAGGAAGCCGTGATGGCTGACCTTGTGGCTTCCTGTTGCTTTCCGTGCCGAAGGCGATTTGAGCCACCATATTGTGTGCCCAGCTGGACCTACTACGGCATGAGCAATTTAGGTAAGTGTAACCCCCTCTTTGCCTGGCCTTAAAAGAGGGTCACATCTAAGTGCGGTAATATAGATTGGTGCAGGTGTTGGTGCTTAGAGACTCTCATTCCTTTTCTCAGGGTGCCAGACAGCTGAGCTAGCTGGTATTGTAAGTAGGGGTTAAGCAGGGTGCTAGGAGCTTTATTCGACACACAGTTTTCTTTATTTATACAGAGTTTCATCATACATACTTCTTCCCTGTGTGCTCAGGTAGCTTCCCAGAGAGGCACACATGGCTTCCAGGAATCTTTGCCGGGGTTTATCTTCTATCAATGTTCCCATATACCTGTCATCCTATACAGCTCCCTACTAGTCCATACTATGGAATTGTGCAAAAGTAGTCATCTTGGTGCTCAAGTACTGAATCTCATAATTGTATTATATATGATACTATTCATTTCTGGAGACACAGAGAAGCAGTGAGCAATCTCATTAAGTCTCATAAGTTGTCATAAGTAGGGACAATTGATCCCTGGGTAGTGGGAATAGTCCACCTCTCACAGCCTCATTGGGATAATCCTCAGACGATATATAAAGTACTCACTGTTTTTCTCCATGATCTGTGTCTCCTTGGTATGGTGTTCAACCATTGTAGAGTCCAGAGATATCCAAAAAGCAGTGATGCAGCCAACAGAGAGCAGGGTCCAAGTAGTCAGAAATTAAATTTATTAATGTGGCACACTAAAAACGGAGGGCAGAGCTCTCCTATGCGTTTCGTAAGCAATCACACTTTATCAAGGAGACCAGAAGACCAAAACAAACAAACCTTTAAAAAGCAGCTGATTTTGCGCCAAAAACCGCGATGACGTCATGATGTCTCGTCTCATGACGTTACCATATCTTGCGCATGCGTAAAAGCAAAATTGGGTGAATGCAATCAGACAACAGCTGATGCACTACAGCTGGTCCCCGTTCTGCCCTGCGCTCGCACAAGCATGATCCACCCCCGGGATGCCCCACATCTCCAAGGAAATCACCAAAACAACCCGTAGCCAAAATCTGGGCTACCATGTTGACAAAGGAAACATTTATTACTTAAAAAAAAAACAGATCTATATTAATAGAGGAATATACAAACAATCCAAAACATATAATGCTATAGGTTAAATATATCTTCAACCACCTCCTAAGAAACAGACATATTCTCACTGATTTGACTCAATTCCCAATTTATAGTTTTGTATATTGCAAAATGCTAATAAAGTAATTTTCTAATCCAAATATTTGAATGTAGATACTTAGAAAAAGAAAAGAATACATCAAAAAGTAGGATCAGAAAGGGGAGGGAAAGGGAGGAGAAAAATTCTTCTTTCCAAAACAGAGTCCAGAATGATTGTTCATAAGGGACCAGATAATAACAAAAAATGTTATGGAAAACAATAGGGAAAGCCAAGGTAGATAATACTGAAGTTCCAATGTTTATCTCCCAGTTTAATAAAAACAGTCACCAAGTCAAAACAATTATGCATAGACATTGGGGATTACTCCACATGGATCTTGGATTACATGAATATGTGGAATTGGGTGAGAGATTCGTATATCGTCGAGCCAAAACCATTGCTTCCTATGTTTCATCCAGCGAGGTTTCTACTCCAATGAGACAGAACACAACCTTTTTGACGAAGGGCTCTTACAGATGGGGGTTGTGTTGTGTGTGCATGTTTATGAAACCCTCCAATTGTTTATTTTCCCACAGTCCACACAAGAAGTTTACAATCAATAACTTCATCAATTGTAATACAACATTTGTTGTGTACCTCTTGACGTGTTGATGTAGGAAAAGATATGTGGGCAGAGCCACGAGAGCTTTAAAAATAAGAATACAAGAGCACCTTAGATTAATCAAAAAGAGGAATTTATTACACTCCTTCTCTAAGCATTTTTTGGAAATGTGGGAAAGGGGGACTTGAGAATTTCTCCTTTATTGGCATTGATAAAGTCACCTCAAAACAATGAGGGGTAATATTGTCAGTGCTCTAGATCGTAGGGAAGCCTATTGTGATTTTCATTCTAAAAACTCACTTCCCAGAAGGAATTAATGTAGACTGGAACATAGGTCACTTTTTGAAATAGACGCAATATGATTATGATGCTTGGAATTATATATTTCTAAATCTATTTATTGAGAAAAATTACACTGTAAATAAGGTTATAAACAATAGCTCTCATTTTGCGAATTTATATTAGGTTATGTAGTAAGCCATCATTTCACAAAGATAAATTATCTAAACATGGAGAGATGTATGTACATTGACTTACCATTCTATATAGAGTGGGTGGAATTGTGCAACAATAAAAAGAAATCACACACAGCAGCCCCACACTAAATAAATAAATCAAAATGAATAAATAAATAAATGAATATAAATAAATATATATATATATATAAAAAAAATATATATATATATATATATATATATATATATATATATATATAACAACAACCCCTATAACCCCTAACATACACATATATGCACATCAATGATACTATAAACCGGCGGGGGCCCTCGGGTGTTACCCGCAGGCCTGCAGCACCAATTATGTGCCCCCCCCAAATTTATGAATAAACAAATACATACTTATAAAGAAATAACCCCCCCCCCTTAACACATAAAATATAGTTATGGCCACAATTACTATTATCCACAAAGGGATAATAGTGAATGTGCCCATTTTAAATACATAAACAGCAATAAATACATTAAATACATATAGCACTTACCCATTACCGGTTGCCACGATGAAGGCCATCCTCATCTTCATCCTGCCCATGCCCCCTCCGCTGCTGCAAAACAGACACAAGAATGAAAAGATCCAAAGTAATGTCCCCTAACCCCTTAATCACCATAGCGGTTATTAACCGCTACAGTCATTAAGGAGTTAACCCACCCTCACCCACCACTCGGGACGCCTACATACCCTCCCACAGTAACCCCCCACCCCATGAGGCCTAACCACCCTCACCCACTACCCACAAGGGAGGCCTACCCACATACCGTTGGGGAACACCCCACCCCCCCCCCACCACCAGTACCCACAATAAAAACAATACAGTGACCCACAATAAACATCATTATATTTAATAAATACATTACCCACCCCCTGTGCCCCCCCATAAATACAAGATTTATCCTTTTACAAACAGGGTTCAGAACGCAGCCCCACGCGAGTCCCCAGTGGGCTGGCGGGGTACCTGACAGACCTACAGGGTACCAGCAGCCCTTTTCAAACAGGTTCTGGAGGCCTGCTGGTGGGTCCCGCCAGCACCATGGCCCCCAGGTGGTCTCCTTGGGTCACCCTGGTCCACAATTGGGTTCCCACGGTAGGCCCAAGGATGTCTGGGAGCCCTGGGTCAGACCGACAGGTGTCTGCGGGGCCTCGGGTGGTTCCCACGGGGGTCTTGGGAACTCACGAGTTTCACTATGGGTCCACGGTGCCCCCACAGAAGTGGGACCACACAGCTTCATCCCCGCACCTATGGGTCGGCGATGCCCCCACAGATGTGAGGCCACCGCTTCATCCCCGCAGACTACGGGTCCACGGTGCCCCCACAGATGTGAGGCCACCACTTCATCCCCGCATGTGTCACCCGTGGAACCACCAGCCTGATACCCGTGAGATACCCGAGGAGACCCGCAGGTGGTCTCCAGAGGTCCCACGCAGAACCACGGAACAAACCCTGAATGTAAAAAAAATAAACCTGGCCTATACATTCAATACATTCCCCCCCCCCCCCCAAACACCTACAGTATAATAATGTGCAAAATAACTATTATTCAGATAGGGATAATACTGCTGCGGCACAGTTTATTCGAGCATTTGCCCGTTCTGTGCCGCAGCAGTAGCCTGGCGCGCGCCCGAGTGTGACGGGCGCGCGCCGAAGCAGCGGAAGAGCGCCCTCCGATCGGGGCGCTCTCCCTACCGCTGCCGGGTCCGCCGGGTCCCCCGGAACCCCCTGCCGCTGTCCCGCGATCGCGGGACACCAGGGCTCCCTCGGGGAGCCCCTGGACACGCGTGCAGGGGGCGCAGGCTCCCGATGACGCGTGACCGCGCGTCTATGACGCGCGGCACGCCGAGGGGCGGCCACTAGCAAGCCGGGAAATCTCCCGGCTTGCGGATCTGGCCGCACTGCGATAAAGTGTGTCGCCAGTGTAGATTATTTGTCCATTATTAAAAACATTAACTAGCATATTCAAATAAATTAAGTACTACTGACCTTATCAATAAGAAGTTTCAGTCGCCAGCAACATCCTTGTCTTGCCCACAAAAAACATAGCCAATACAAAGCCAATACATTGCAATAACATTCAGATATAAATTAACCTCTTAAAGCTGCAGTTCAATCTTTTTTTTTTTTTTTTTTTACATTTATTTTTTTACTTCAATAGTTTCATGTGAGCAATCTCTAATTACCTAAAGAACTGTATAGCTGCAGCTCAATTCGTTTTCCATGTATTGATAGGTCAAAATTTGGTGACATATTAAAAGCTGGCATTTGTTTATAATCTGCTTGACTGGCAGTGGAAGCTCATGAATATTCATGAGCAATCCTGAACTGACAAGTGCTAGAGGGAGGGCAGGGCTGACAAAGGGGTGTGCCAGAGCTTGTGACAGGACATGAAGGGGCAGTGCCTTAGCAAATGGCTGTTAAAATAGAATACAAGAAAATTGGTCTTTCAAAGTTGTTTTTTTAAAAACAGAAAATGCTAAAAGTATTTCTTCTTACTACAGAACTGATTTATTAAAAAAAACAAACATGCAGGATATTGACTGAACTGCAGCTTTAAATACCATATCGGATAATAACCGCAAAGGTAATTAAGGGGTTAAGCCACACTGGCCCGATACCCACCCTTCACCACAGATAGCTTAACCAGTGTGGCTTAACCCCTTAATTACCTTTGCGGTTATTATCCGATATGGTATTTAAGGGGTTAATTTATATCTGAATGTAATTGCAATGTATTGGCTTTGTATTGGCTATGTTTTTTGTGGGCAAGACAAGGATGTTGCTGGCGACTGAGACTTCTTATTGATAAGGTCAGTAGTACTTAATTTATTTGAATATGCTAGTTAATGTTTTTAATAATGGGCAAATAATCTATTATCCCTATCTGGATAATAGTTATTTTGCACATTATTGTACTGTAGGTGTTTGGGGTGGGTGGGGAGGGGAATGTATTGAATGTATAGGCCAGGTTTATTTTTTTTACATTCAGGGTTTGTTCTGTGGTTCTGCGTGGGACCTCTGGAGACCACCTGCGGGTCTCCTCGGGTATCAGGCTGGTGGTTCCACGGGTGGCACATGCGGGGATGAAGCGGTGGCCTCACATCTGTGGGGGCACCGCGGACCCGTAGTCTGCGGGAATGAAGCGGTGGCCTCACATCTGTGGGGGCACCGCCGACCAATAGGTGCAGGGATGAAGCTGTGTGGTCCCACTTCTCTGGGGGCACCGCGAACCCATAGTGAGCACTCGTGAGTTCCCCAGACCCCCGTGGGAACCACCCGAGGCCCCGCAGACACCTGTGTGTCTGACCCGGGGCTCCCAGACATCCTTGGGCCTACCGTGGAACCCAAATGTGGACCACGGTGACCCAAGGCGGGACCCACCAGCAGGCCTCCAGAACCTGTTTGAAAAGGGCTGCTGGTACCCTGTAGGTCTGCCAGGTGCCCCGCCAGCCCATCGGAGACTCGCGTGGGGCTGCGTTATGAACCCTGTATGTAAAAGGATAAATCTTGTATTTATGGGGGGGCACAGGGGGTGGGTAACGTATTTATTTAATCTAATGATGTTTATTGTGGGTCACTGTATTGTTTTTATTGTGGGTACTGGTGATGGGGGGGGGGTGGGGTGTTCCCCAACGGTATGTGGGTAGGCCTCCCTTGTTGGTAGTGGGTGAGGGTGGTTAGGCCTCAAAGGGTGGGGGGTTACTGTGGGAGGGTATGTAGGCGTCCTGAGTGGTGTGTGAGGGTGGGTTAACCCCTTAATGACTGTAGCGGTTAATAACCGCTATGGTGATTAAGGGGTTAGGGGACATTACTTTGGATCTTTTCATTCTTGTGTCTGTTTTTCAGCAGCAGAGGGGGCATGGGCAGGATGAAGATGAGGATGGCCTTCATCGTGGCAATCGGTAATGGGTAAGTGCTATATGTATCTAATGTATTTATTCTTGTTTATGTATTTTAAATACACAGTGGGTGTACTGTATGTTGTTTATTGCAATGTTTATTAGGGGCAATTGTCCCCAATAAACATGCTATTCTGCCTTAACCCTTAATTGCCTTAGCGGCTATACGCTATGGTAATGAAGCAGCATTTCTGTATTTTAATAATATTGTGCAGGAGCAGGGGGTCACCAGAGCTTTGATTTGTGGCTCAGAGACCCCCTGCTCACAGTACACTATTATTAAAAATACATTAATGCTGCTTCGTTACCATAGCACATAGCCGCTAAGGTAAGGAATGATTGTGTATTGATATGTGTGTTTTATTTATACTGTAGATGTGCAGAGGGTCTCCGAAGCTGAACCGCTTTGGTTTTAGGTCCGGGGACCCCCTGCTTCCCGAGATACAGGCCCCTTTATGGGGTGCCGGTATCCCTCTGCTTTGTTTACATTCCGCGGTCACGTGATCGGGACCTTTAAATGCAGAGGGATACCGGCACCCCATAAAGGGGCCTGTATCTCGGGAAGCAGGGGGTCCCCAGAAACCAATGCGGTACACCTCCGGAGCCCCCCTGCACATGTACACTATGAATAAAAATGGTTTTAAAATAATTTTTAATGTGCTGATGTTTGCGCAGAGAGAGCGGCGGATCTCTCTCTGCTGCTGACATATCTCACCAGGGGACGGCTTCTCTCCCGTTTCTCGCCCGGCAGCCGTCTCGCCACCGGTTACTAGCCATTATTTCAAATGGTGGTGGCGCATTCATTCGCCAGGGATTCGGCCCTCCCTGCATACAGCGAGGTTAACACGCCAAAAACCTGGCGAATTGAAATCCTGGCGAATGTAATTTTTCGGCCCTTTCTGCATAGACACCTTAGTCCTTTTTGAATTGCTTAGCAGGGAATGAGAGTTTTAACATGGAACAAAAATCCTGATATTATGATTAGTTAAAGAAAGGATGATTTTTCAAACTGATTATTAGGAAAATTTATTTTTATAAGCTATACACTGGCGACACAGTTTATTACACTGCGGCCAGATCCGCAAGCCGGGAGATTTCCCGGCTTGCTAGTGGCCGCCCCTCGGCGTGCCGCGCGTCATAGACGCGCGGTCACGCGTCTTCGGGAGCGTGCGCCCCCTGCACGCGCGTCCAGGGGCTCCCCGAGGGAGCCCTGGTGTCCCGCGATTGCGGGACAGCGGCAGGGGGTTCCGGGGGACCCGGCGGACCCGGCAGCGGTAGGGAGAGCGCCCCGATCGGAGGGCGCTCTTCCGCTGCTTCGGCGCGCGCCCGTCACTCTCGGGCGCGCGCCAGGCTACTGCTGCGGCACAGAACGGGCAAATGCTCGAATAAACTGTGCCGCAGCAGTATATTTAGGAAATTAATTACATGACAGTATTATGGTCTAAATTGAATGATTTCTTATGTATTTTTGGTCATTTCTGTGGTCCTAGAAATGGAATGCTATACTGAAACTACTGAACCTATAACAATGTATATAAATAAGTGTCGATGGAAGTTTGTTATTCTCAGATTCAATTTCTCTCATTCTCTTTCTCTCTTTGTCTTTTTTTATCTCTTTCCTGATTCTTCTCCTTTTTATCTTTTCCCTCTTCCTTTTTCTTTCTTTTTATCTCTTTCTTTTTTTCTTTGCCCTTCCCCCTTTTATTATTTTCCTTTCCCCCCTGTTCCCCCCCCCCTCCCTTTTCCTTCCTCCCACTTCCCTCCCCTTTCTGATCCTACTTATTATTTTTTCTTTTCTTTCTCTAAGTATTGTGATGTCTCCGCCACAGCATTAGATCTTATGTCCCAGATCAAAGGCAGGAAACTTAGAGTTTGGTGCACAGGGGTTTATTTACAGGGTACAAATCAGGAACAAAACATGAACAAAGAACCTAACTCCACTTTGGGTAGTGTTGACTAATACATCTTAGTCGCTGACTAACTGTGGGAGAGCTAAGCTCTTTCCCCACCTTGCACCCTTTACCTGTGGACAGGCAGCCTTGCCCCTTGCAGTCTCTCACAGGGCTGTCTGTGTATATGTGCCTTCAGATCAGCACAGCAGCAGCAGGAAACTGTCTGTGCTGCCTTTTTACCTTGAAGTTCATTAATGAAGGCTCAGGTGAGAGGGAAGGGAACACACCTTGGAAGGTGCTGGGTCCTATGTATGTCCCCTCAAACACCTTCTGCTTGAGCTCATCATATATCCTTCCCCCCTTTGCTCAATCGTTATCAGGTGAGCACTTGTAAATAGAGAGGTGTATTCCCGGGACAACACATTAGCATTTCCATTCTTGGAGCCTGGCCTGTGTTCATTCGTGAACTGGAACCCTGAAGACTCAAGAACCAGCGAGTTACACAAGCATTTTTTCCTTATTTTGCGGCATGTACTTTAAAGGTGCATGGCCCAATATTAGGGTAAATGTGCTCCCTAATAAATAATATTTTAGAGTCTCTAACGCCCATTTGATGGCCAAGCCCTGTTTCTCAACTATGGCATACCTCTTCTCATGGAGAGTTAGCTTTTGGCTAATATACATGATGGGGTGTTCCTCCGTTCTGACTCTTTGTGACAGGACCGCTCCTATCCCTTCATCGGTAGCTCACACTGAACCTGAAATTCCCTGGTGAAGTCCGGGATGATCAGGACGGGATGGGCACATAAGGCATCCTTTAAGCTTTGGAAAGCCTTCTCCGTCTGGTCAGACCACTTCACCATGACCATACTCTTCCCTTTCGTTAGATTGGATAGAGGGGTTGAGAGGGTGGCAAAGTCTAGAATAAAACGATGGTAGTAACCGGCCAGACCGAGGAAGGCTTTAACCTATTTCTTAGTTAGTGGTCTTAGCCACTCCTTAATCATCTTCAGCTTTGCAGCTTGCAGTTTCACAAGCCCTCTACCAACCATACACCTCAAGTACCTGGTCTCTTTTAAACCTATGGCACACTTAGTAGGGTTTGCCATCAGACCAGCTTCCTCCAGGGAGTCTAGAACTACCTGTACCTTTTTCAGGTGAAAGTCCCAATGGGGTTTTAACACCCGGTCCATCTGCCTCTGAAAGGTTGCCGGAGCCCCATGTAGACTGAAAGGTAGGATCTTCTATAAGTACAGCCCACCTTGTATGGAAAACTTTTTTTCTTTAGTGGCCTGTGTTAGTGGTACCTGCCAATACCCCGTAGTCAGGTCGAGGGTGGTTAAGTAATGGGCATCACCTACCGTGTCTATCAGTTTGTTCACCAGGGGCATAGGGTACATATCAAATTTGAAGACTGCATTTAGTTTCCTAAAATCATTACAGAACCTGATTGAGCCATCCGGTTTAGGAACCGGCACAATAGGACTCGACCAGTTACTGATCGATTCCCCGATTATGCCGTCCAACATTTTCTGTACCTCCTCTTTAACGGCCTGTTACCTAGCCTCAGGTAATCTATATGGCTTAACATATATGACCTTCCAGGGCTCTGTATGGAGGTTATGCTCAATAACCAAGGTTTTTCCGGGTACAGGGGAGAAAACTCGGCATTGCGCACAAGGAACTCCTTTACCTCCAGTCTCTGAGGGCCAGAGAAGGTGACAGCAATTCTTACTTTAGGAATAGAGGGTTCCCTAGACGGAACAGTCTGTACTACCGCAACCAATGCTTCCGTCTCTTTCCAGGGCTTTAAGAGATTCACATGATATAACTGTTCTGGCTTCCTCCTCTCAGGCTGGCTAACTCTATTATTGAACTCTCCTACTCTTTCTGGACTTTGTATGGTCCCTGCCAGGTGGCGAAAAACTTACATTCTACTGTAGGTACCAGGTAGAGAAGTAAAAGTAGTGCACACCCAAAAAGAGCAAGGAGAGGATCCAGTAATGCAAACAATGATTTAATGGAGAATCAAGGCATAGAGGTTAGCCTCCTACATGCTTCAAACGATATGTTCTTTCTCGAGGAGTTGAGAAAGAACATATAGTTCAAAATACGTAGGAGGCTATCCTCTATGACAGGCCTGCACAACTCGTAAAGTGAGAAGGGCCGAACTGCTCCAAGGAAAAAGAAATTGGGCCGCACGGGTAAAATCATCATCATCACCATCATCATCTCTCCTCCAGCACCGCATCATCATCATCATCATCGTCGTCGTCATCGTCGTCGTCGCCGTCGTCGTCGTCGTCGTCGCCGTCGTCGTCGCCGTCGTCGTCGTCGTCGTCGTCGTCGTCGTCATCATCATCATCATCATATCTCCCCCAGCACCCCTCATCATCATCCTCATATCTCCCCAGCACCCTTCATCATCATCCTCATATCTCCCCCAGAATCCCTCACTATCAACCTTTGCGATACTCCCCATCTATCTCTCATACCCCCATCTCTCCCACTCACCCACACACATAATAATCCCCCTCACATCAAACACACAATACCCCCCTGCACAGCACACACATCACAGCCCCCCTGCACCTCACATCCCTCTCCCCCCTTGCACCTCACATTGCTCTCCCCCTTTGCCCCTCACATCACTCTCCCCCCTTGCACCTCACATCACTCTCCCCCTTGTACCTCAAATCACCCCCCTTGAACCTCAAATCACCCCCCATGCACCTCAAATCACCCGCGTTGCACCTCCAATGACCCCCCCTCTGCACCTCCGATCATCCCCCTGCACCTCCCATCACCCATCACCCTCCCCCTGCACCTAACATCACCCATCACCCTCTCCCCCCTGCACCTCACACATCACCCATTACCCTCTCCCCCCTTGCACCTCACATCACCCACAGGGCCGCCAACAGAAATCATGTGGCCCGGGACAAATGAAAGGAGCAGGCCCCCCCCCGAACCTTTTGCGCACCTACCACGAAAAAATATCTTTTAGCGCGCAACTTTTACTTAACTTTTTTCTTATTGTGAGACTGAAAAAAAACATTACATCTCCCCCACCTCATACTTCACCCCTCCCCTCCTCATACCTCCCCCCTCCCCTCCTCATACCTCCCCCCCTCCCTCTCCCTTCTCCCACCCTCTCCCTCTCCCCACCCTCTACCTTCTCCCCCCTCTCTCTCCCTTCTGCCCCCCCTCTCTCCCTTCTGCCCCCCCTCTCTCTCCCTTCTCCCCCCCTCTCACTCCCTTCTCCCCCCCCTCTCTCCCTTCTGCCCCCCTCTCTCCCTTCTCCCCCCCTCTCTCCCTTCTTCCGCCCTCCGTCTCTTCTGCCCCTCTCTCCCTTCTGCCCCCCTCTCCCTTCTGCCCCCCTTTCTCCCTTCTCCCCCCCTCTCTCCCTTCTGCCCCCCCTCTCTCCCCTTCTCCCCCCCTCTCTCTCCCTTCTCCACCCCTTTCTCTCCCTTCTGCCCTCCTCTCTCTCCCTTCTGCCCTCCTCTCTCTCCCTTCTAACCCCCTCTCCCTTCTGCCCCCCTCTCCCTCCCTTCTGCCTCCTCTCTCCCCTTCTGCCTCCTCTCTCTCCCTCCACCCCTTCTCCCCCCACCACACCACTCCATTTGCCCCCCCACCAGCAGCCCGTTTTTCACCCCCACCCCCTGCACCAGCCCGTTTTTCATCCCCACCCCCTCACCAGCCCGTTTTTTACCCCTACCCCCCCACCAGCCAGTTGTTCACCCCCACCCCCCCCACCAGCCCGTTTTTCACCCCCACCCACCTACCAGCCTGTTTTTCACCCCCACCAGCCCATTTTTCACCCCTACCCCCCCACCAGCCTGTTGTTCACCCCCACTCCCCCACCAGCCCGTTTTCACCCCCACCCCCCCACCAGCCCGTTTTCACCCCCACACCCCCACCAGCCCATTTTTCACCCCCACCCCCACACCAGCCCGTTTTTCACCCCACACCCCTGCAGCAGCCCGTCACACACACACACACACACACACACACACACACACACACACACACACACACACACACACACACACACACACACACACACACACACACACACACACACACACACACACACACACACACACACACCTCTGATCAGCACATCCCCGGTACTAAGCCCCACCCCCGGCATGCTCTGACCTCCAACCCTCCTGCTATTGAAAAAAAAAATACTCACAGCTGCCGCATCCTCCTCATGCTGCTGCTGCCCCCGCGCACCGTAAAACCCGGGGGCAGGGAGGGAGGGATGAATCGCCGCCTTTTTGGCTGTACACTACTTTTACTTCTCTACTTGGATCATTTGACAGCAGCCGCACGTCTTATCCAGTCTTTGAAGTGGGTGATTGTGTGTATAAAAATTTCTCATTTTAAGTGGACATTCCCAATGAAATAGAGGGTTGGTTAACTTCACTTATCCCCTGTTTTCAGGGATTACTTGTATTTTGAGTAGACTTCATAGATATACTCATTCAATTGCTTATATGAATATGGATTCACCCATGTTGTCTATAATATGGATTTAATTATATTACTAGCCTGGTACTAGAGAATTTCTTTACGCTCCTTATCTGTACTGTACTAATACCTTATCCCCCGGCCTAAACACCCTAAGTCTGGCATTCTGATTAAAAGAATTCTGCTATGAACTCAGGGCTTGCTGCATGTGTTGTCGCACAATTGGCAACACTGATGAAATGTGATCCTGCATCTGTGAAATATGTTCCACTATGCAATGGTGGGGCATTGACTCTGTTTCCGTGGGTGTCTCCTATACAACAACTCAAATGGGAAGTAACTGTAGAGGCCTGAGGAATGTCTCTTACGGAAATAACAAATATGATAAGAGGAAATCCCAGTTTTTACCATCTCGGTCTATGGCCTTCTGCAACATATGTTTTAGAGTCTTGTTAAATTGCTCCACTAGGCCGTCGGTTTGAGGGTGGTAGACGAGGTGCATAAATGTTTGATATTAAACAGTCTGTACAGCTTGGTCTGTTAATATTTCCATGGGGATCCCGACCCGAGTAAATAACAACATTAACTCTTTGGCTATGCCTTTAGCGGCTGTATTCTGGAGGGGACCCGCTTCTGGATATTTTGTGACGTAGTCTACAATGACTAGAATGTGTTGATTGGCCTGTGCTGACTTAGGTAACAGGCCTACCAGATCCATTCCAATACGTTCAAAAGGAACTTCAATAATGGGCAAGGGTACTAACAGACTACGGAACGATTTTACAGGTGAGGTCATTTGACTCTCTGGACACATCTCAGAATAACGTTCTACCTCTTTGTGTAGATCCGGTCAGTAAAATCGCGCTTTTATTCTTTCAGTGGTTTTCTTTACCCCTAGGTGTCCCCCCAAGATATGCTCAACATCTGACTTCTAAAGGATTTTTGTCACCAGAAGTTGTTCTAACATATCAGAGTCTTCTCTTTCTATGCTATACAATAAGTCATTATTTCAGATAAAGTAGGGTGGCGATGGCGTAATGTCAGGGTTAACAGGTACCCCATTAAGGCTCACTACTGTGCCTTGGTGATTACTAGCATCAAATCGTGTAATTGGGCAGAGGCAAATTTTACGGGAGCAACCTGTAAGTCCTGACAATCTTGTTCTAGTTCTGGAGGGTCCTCAACCGCAGGTCCTTCGCCCTCCATACCCTCTAACTGTCAGGGGTCTTTCGCTGAGGAGTGGAAATTGCAGCAACACCTAAAAATAGAATAGCTAATGCTGGCAGCTGAACACACATCCGAGCAACTCACAGCGCAGCAGGCACAGATCGCTGAGCTAACCTCAAGACACAGCTTGGCAAAAAGGAGGAGAGAGATGAAGTGTCCGTCTGTCAAGTGGCCGGACACTGCACTATGAGGTAAAAATAGCCGATGCCTGCAAATTGTTGGACCACACAGCCTGTGAGAAGGCCCGGCTGCAGCTGGAGCTGGACAAGGTCCGGGAGGAGTACCGGCACCTGCAGGTCAGAAATAAAGAAAATGAAACACATTTAAGCTTTGCTCTGAGTCAGTCGCGACTCAACTCCAAAGAAGCTGAACTGACAACTACATTGAGTGGGAAAAGAAGTGCAGAAGGACAGCTTCAAGAGCTGAAAACTCAAATAGCTGGTCTTAAATTCTCATTGAGTGATACCATGAAATGGCAATCACAAAAAGAGACCACGGAGCGTGGCCTTAATATCTCCATTGACTCATATGGAGAGTCTCATGCACCCGTGCCTGAGGCCCATGTTCCTGATGTCCATACCCCTTCGATTGAGTTGAACGTACCCAACGTACCCATAAGGAAGTTTCTGATTACAAAACTAAAAGAGATATGTTGGTCACAAAAAGAGACCACGAAAAGTGAGTTAGATGTCCCCACTGATGCATGTGAAGAGCCTGATGTATCCGTTACCGATGTTCATGCCCCTGTTATGACGTTAGATGGACCCCTTGTGAAGTTCCTTGCAATGCCTAATGTACCTGATGCTGATGCTTACGCTCCTGTGATGAGGATAAATGCACCTCTCACAAATTTCCCATCAGCACTTGATGTATACATTAAGTTGGCCTTCCATCAAGGTTTCCCTGAAGAGCCTGGAGGGTTGTCCAGAGATGTTGCTGATTCCTATGTTCCTGCGAAACATGGAGTGCTTTTCGAAGGCCATCATCAGTCGGCTTTCCATCAGGTACACCCCGCTAAACCTGGAGGGTCGTCAGGAGGATCTCCTTGCTCCTTTGCTCCCACTGTGAAGACAAGCGAACGTTCTTCTGTTTGTCTACAAGTATCTGATGCATCCACTGCTGAGCCTGTGACCTACTCGGCAAAGTCAAGCTTACTGCTCACGGATTGTCTGGCTCTTGGGTTGATGCATCCTGACATTCAACTGTTCCAAGAAAGAATTGAATTCCTCTATCTGCTTTCTGTGGGACTTCTTCAATCTGTACCTGTGGAGTACCCTCTTCCCGCTGACAAACCAGCGGATGGTGGGTCATCTTGAGTCCACCTTTCATCAAGGCCTCCGGGAAGAGCCTGGAGGATCGTCCAGGGAACGCTCTCAAGAGGGGGGGAGTAATGTCAGGGTCTCCTTGACATCCTGCTCCTAGCCATAGTTCCTTTCCTTGTCCACCGGGTGTTCTGCTGCTTTCTGTCTGCTCACACGGGCAGGGAACCATTACGTATATATATATATATACTATTTGGTTCAATCAGTTTTGCCATTAGTGATCTGCAGCTATTAGTACATACCCAAGAGCAACCTTGTAAGATTTGTTTCTTACCTCAGATCCTCATAAGGACTGTTGTTTAGTGTGTTATCTGAATCTCACAGAACACACCACTATCCTAGACCCTGAACCTATACGGTTCCAGTATTGAAGGTCAGAATACCTTCAGGTCGTTGTTTTTAATACCCAATATTTTATATACTTGGTGCAGATAATAAAGTTATGTTTTAAACCATTCATTCATCACCAGAGTGTGAACCTGAGTGCTGTATTTGGGTTCTATCTCTACCCTACCTTCTTCTGTGCATATACCCAAAGCACCATTCACTAGTCACCTGTCATTGGTAGTAGCAGGGGCTCCCCTATTGCTTTACTCAGGAAAATATTAATACCAGTAAACCTATACTGTATGTCCATATACTTGCATAAAGCAAAAAGGAGTCCAATAATATTGGGTGATCTTTGTAACAGGAGATCTTTCTTGGGTGAATTATTCAGGTTGTTGACCACCAGCATATAGCTGTCATGAAGTTACTCCGGGTCAATGCCCCAAAATAAACTTGTATAACCTATTTGGATAAAATCATTTACAAATTGATTCGAAACTACCAGTGTATTATAGTGGTAAACAGCACAGTGAATATTAATATATATTGTTGCCACCAAATGAAAATAATACCTAACAAGTACAAATAAGTTCCCTATGTTAGGGTTGGTGAGGTATAGGTGCAGACCATCTTACACCGGATGTAAACCTTTAACTGATGGCATCTAATGATGTAGATATGCTAGGTATATACATGTTCTATAACACCGGCAAGATTAAAGCTGCAGTTCAGTCAATATCCTGCATGTGTGTTTTTTTTAATAAATCAGTTCTAAAAAAACAACTTTGAAAGACCAATTTTCTTGTATTCTATTTTAACAGCCATTTGCTAAGGCACTGCCCCTTCATGTCCTGTCACAAGCTCTTGCCCACCCCTCTGTCAGCCCTGCCCTCCCTCTAGCACTTGTCAGTGCAGGAATGCTCATGAATATTCATGAGCTTCCACTGCCAGTCAAGCAGATTATAAACAAATCCCAGCTTTTAATATGTCACCAAATTTCGACCTATCAATACATGGAAAACGAATTGACCTGCAGCTATACAGTTCTTTAGCTAATTAGAGATTGCACACATAAAACTATTGAAGTAAAAAAATAAATGTAAAAAAATAAAAATAAAAAAAGACTGAACTGCAGCTTTAAGGAGTCCATACTGAGTTCTCACATTACCTGCTATATATGACTACTTGGTTACATCTAGCTACATTCTATATTTATATATAACTACAGTGGAAGTTTATGTGATACTTTGTAATGCGATCTGCTGCTGTATATACCTAGGATATCTACATCATTACATAAAATTAACTTTAAAACTGCATTATAGGTAGTGCTTAAGTAGTTAAAAAGTTAGTATATGGAGTGTTATTCCAGAAAGCTTTTGCTATAGTTTTATGCTGATATAAAATACGTCAGAGTCTTATGCATTTTAGAGCTTGTCAAAAAACCTTCTGAAATAGGCATAAATGGAGTGTCTCATGCATCAGTTTCACTTTAACTAGATCGAGCCTAAACTCCCGAAGGTATATTAGCTAGAATAGAAGTCACACTGGAGAAGGAAAATTATACACAGGGATGGATCTTACCAGAGGCTAATATCAGTGTCTATAAAGACACCATTTAGTAGATGCCTCATAGAGATCATCAAATAATTCCCAGCAAACTAAAAGGGGAATATCCCCCCTTAGAGAGAGAAAAGCTCTAGAATATCCAAGCATGTTCTCTCTCTACAGAAAGCTATGATGCGACTGACGGCCGCCACGCACCGACATACATTTAATGTTTTTGATGCTTCTTCCCGGGTGGGCCCACCTCGCTATAAAACTGAGATTTAAGTAGCCAAGTGTTGTCATTGTGATTGCGAGCATCGTTTTACTCAAGCGTTGTCGGAAGAAATCCTATTATGTTTGTGATGAATCATTAGATGTTAACTATGGAGCCATACAGTTTAACCACTGTTGAGAGCACAAGGAAGGGGAATTGTGAATTGTATGGACAGGAGGGGAGTAACATTAAAGGTATATGTAATTGGTTGATAATTTGTGTAGGGTACCAAGAGTGCACTATGGGCCTTATTCAGAGAGGGTTGATAAAAAAAATCGCCACGGAATTTAAAATGACTGTTTTTTGGGCGTTGCTCTCACGGTATTCAGAAAGGCTCGATTACCAGTGATAGCAAAATGCCCAAAACGGGTGAGTTGCTGCCAGCGAGAGCATCAAGCCTCTGAAAAGGCCTAAACCAGCGATTCATTTCTGCTGCAGAGAGAGCGGCTCTGAGAGAGCCGCCTCTCCCAGCTGAAATGTCGCCCGAAAATTATTTATTTAAATATACATTTCTTTAATAGTGTAGAGGTGCAGGGGGTCTCCGGAGCTGAACCACGTTGGTTTTATGTCCGGGGACCCCCTGCTTCCCAAGATACAGGCCTCTTTATGGGGTGCCGGTATCTCCTATGCAAGGAAATGTCCCGGTCACGTGACGCGGGACATTTCAATGCAGAGGGATACCGGCACCCCATAAAGGTGCCTGTATCTCAGGAAGCAGGGGGTCCCCGGACATAAAACCAATGTGGTTCAGCTCCGGAGACCCTCTGCACCTCTACACTATTAAAGAAATGTATATTAATAAATATGTAAAAAAACATCAATACACGCCCGCCCCTCCGCCCAAACCCATACAGTACAGTAATGGGCAAAATAACTATTATCCAGATATGGATAATAGATTATTTGCCCATTATTAAACACTGCATTAGCATACATAAATAAAGTAAATAAATAAAGTTATACTTACCACAACAGCAGGTCCCTCTGTCCTCCGTTGCCAAAAAGCATATATAAAAAATAAATACATTCTAATGGCCTCTAACCCCTTAATCACCTTAGCGGTTACTAACCGCTATAGTCATTAAGGGGTTAACCCACCCTGACCCGATACCAACCCGGGAGGCCTAAGCACCCACCCTGACTGACTATACCCACCCTATACCCATTGAGTAGTATAGTGGTACATCATACCCATATAATAATAATATGGGCATGATAAGCCTCTATAGCACTCAATGGGCACCCTAATGACAATACATTAATACACAAGACACACAATAATAAAATGTAACTAAACTCCAAAAAAATCACACGTCACTAAATACCAACAGTAGCCAACTAATCAAATCAATACAATCAATAGCAACATCAACAATGAATTAATTAAACCATTAACCAATTTAAACAATTAATTCCGAAACCAACTCAAAATGAATAGTAACACTAACCAATGTAAACAATGAATTACTCCAACAGTAATGAATTTAAACAGTTAAATAGAAAGAAAGAAATTCTAACAATCTCTGAAGTAACCATAAAAAACATTAGCTAACATAATATAACATTAAATACAAACGAACACCAATCGCAAACCTTTAATGACATTAAGCATGAAAAAACAATGACAACCACATAATACATGAAATGCCAAAAAGCAACACCAATACCAGCGAGAAATGCCCCCCAAATATTGTCATAATATTGTATTAATCTGTACCCTAAAGAGGTACCGATTAATATATTATCAGTCAATGTGCCTCCCCCCAAAAAAATCAAAAAACACATTCAAAGATTAAACCTGTAAAAAGAGACATTTACAAACATTGAATATATTACTTACCATTAGAAGCGGTGGCCCTCCGACTCCCGGGGAAACAGGAAGCTCACATACCTTGAAGGCCTCCAACAGCATCCGATGCCATCCGCCATGGAGATCCGGCTCAGGTACCCCAATCTTTTTTTTTCTTTCTTTAATCACCTTCTTCTATCTTCATCTGTAACCATTTCTTGTTCTTCTTTATCTTCTTTCTTCATCTGTCAATCCAAAATACCCCATGTTAAATCCCAGCCGATGCTGTCTCGTCGGCTTCTTGGGCTCAAATGAGGCGTCACGGCCTTAAAAATGGCTTGTAACGTCACATTTACCCTCAAAATGGTTAACAGCCACCTGATTGGCTGTTAAAACCATGTGCAGAGTTTAATTATTTTTTTTGCCGTGACGTCACTTAAAGGGAATGATGCCAGCCAATCAGAATGGCTGTGCTTCATTTGCCTTTAAGATGACGTCACGAAGCCGGCGTCAGATGGTACTCAATGGGTATAGGGTGGGTATAGTCAGTCAGGGGTGGGTGTTTAGGCCTCACGGGTGGGTGAAGGGGGTATTAGCCCTAAGGATGGGTGTTTAGACCTTGCGGGTGTGTAGCGGTTGGGTTAACCCCTTTATTACCTTCGCGGTATTAACCACTGTTAATGCCTAATGCCTAAAGCAATGACTTAGCAATGCCTAAACATCCACTAAGGGCCAAATTCCCCCTTCACCCACCCCCGCTAGCCACTGTATTGTATTGTATTGTATGTTTCTTACAGTAAGCCTGGCACGAGTGTTTAACCCCTTCATTGCTTTAGCGGTTAGCCGCTAAGGTAATAAAGTTGCTGTACATGCATGTTTCCTGCCTCCTATTAATGGCTATCAGCTCCGGAGACCCCCGGCATCAATCCGAGGCAGGAAAGGGGCATAATTTTTTCTAAGTCCCGACACATCGCTGCTCATCGAGGCATCTCCCCACCAATTGACCAAAAAATTTGTGGTGAATTGGATTTGGGGAGAAGACCGCCTTTTAGGGCTGCGATGGGCTGTGATATGCCGCGACAGCCAACTCGCAGGTCTCTGAAGCACGCAAGTTTATCAACCGTCCGAAAATGGTCGATAAGGGGCTGATCGCTGCTCAGTCGGCGAATTTCGGATAGCGATAAAATTTTGCATCGATACAGGCCATTATCGAGCACTTATCGAGGCTATTTGAATACGTGTAGCCATTTTGGTCGATAAGTGCTCGATAAGGGCCTTACCGAGGCTTTCTGAATAAGGCCCTATAACTATTGTTTGTTGACCAAAAGAGGCAGAACAGGTATAAACATAATTCAAAGCAAATGTATTGCAAAGGTATATGTGGGAATGACCACAGTGACCAATACCTATGCTGGAGTTTACAGTTATGTAAGGAATAGAGGCAGATATGTGTTACATAGTTACATAGTTACATAGTAGATGGGGCTGAAAAAAGACAGACGTCTATCAAGTTCAACCTATGCTAAATTTAGACGACAGCTACTTTAACCTATATTTGTACGTATAATACATTGATTCAGAGGAAGGGAAATAAACAATCCCAGTGAAATATCATCTAATGATATCTCATAAGAGCACAAATAAATTCCTTCCTGACTCCAAATATTGACAGATTAATACCTGGATCAACATCCTTCCCATGGTACTTATTTGGTATAGTACTGTATACATTTCCTTTCTAAAAAGATGCCCAGCCTTTTTTTTTGAAGATATCTATTGTATCTGCCATCACAGTCTCCATGGATAATGGAATTCCACATTTTAATTGCCCTTACTGTAAAGAACCCTTTCCTTTGTTGCTAGTAAAATCTCCTTACTTCCAACCTTAAGGGATGAACCATTGGTACTAGACTTGTGATGAATAGTTCTTTTGAATGCTCCTTGTATTGTCCCTGAATATATTTGTATACAGTAATCATATGCCCCTTAGACGCCTCTTTTCAAATGCAAACAAATCTAATTTAGCTAGCCTCTCCTCATAAATCAGATTATCCAACCCCTTTATAAATTTGGTGGCTCTTCTCTGCAATTTCTGTAGTTCCATAATGTATTTTCTATGGAGTGGTGCCCAAAATTGTACTCTATAATCAAGATGTAGTCTTACTAATGCTTTATAAAGGGGCATAATTATGTTTACTTCCCTTCCATCCATTGCCAGTTTAATACCAGATAAGATCTTGACTTTGGGCACTATTGCTACCTGCTGCATTCCTAAATCCTTCTCCATCAATGATTCTCTTAATGTATCCCCATTTAATTTGTAAATTGCCTGTTTATTCTTGGTTCCCAAATGCATAACCTTACATATATCTGTATTAAACCTCACCTGCCATTTACTTGAACAAGTTTCCGGTCTATCCAAGTCCTACTGGAGATAAATGACATCCTGCTCTGTTTCTACTACATTACACAATTTAGTGTCATCATAAAGATGGAGACTTTGCTCTCTATGCAAATCTCAAGGTCATTAATAAACAAGTTAAAAAAACAGGACTCCCGGTACCGATTCTTGAGGTACTCCACTCACAACTTTAGCCCAACCTGAAAAAGTTCCATTTATGACAACTTTCTGTTGTCTATCCTTCAACCAGTTTTCACTCCAGGTGCAAATATCTTTACCGAGTCCGATTTGCTTTATTTTTTTACACTAACCACTTGTGTGGAACTGTATCATAAGCCTTTGCAAAATCTAAGTACACTACTGCATTACCATGGTCTAAATTCATACTTACCTTCACAAAGAAACTAATAAGGTTAGCTTGGCATGACCTATCCTTCATAAATCCATGCTGACTATTACTAATAATTTTGTTTTCTATTAAGTATTCCTGAATTACCCCGTACTAAACATTCAAATAGCTTCCCACTATTGATGTCAGGCTTCCAAGTCTGTAGTTCCCTGCTTGTGAACTAGCTCCCCTTTTAAATATAGGCACGACATCTGCTTTATGCCAATCTTGTGGTACCAAGCCTGTCATAGTCCTTGAATATTAAATGAATTAGTGATGTAAAGATTATATAAACATCCAGGCTGGTACTGATGCAGCGGCCGTTATTCAAACACATCACGGCGCCGATTTTGAGTTCTCTGCTGTTCCTCACGCAGCATGAACGCGGCCAATCGCCCCAGGCACCCGCACTTATCGCGGATGTTTTGTTTGAATTTCATGGATTCTGTTTCTTCATTTGCAATAAAATGGATGAATTGTAATGTGTACAGTACTGTGCTACTGTGTCAATTTCATGTTTTTAAAAGCCAGAACACTAAAATTCATATTTCTGCACTCGCCGCGCTCGCATCTTAGTGCGGGGAGGCTGGATTTCATCCCGCGGTTTCAAATCGGGATTCCGATGTACATGACGCGTGAAGTGTTCGAATAACGGCCGCTGCATCAGTATAATTTGATCCCAGGGAGTGGATAGTTGCTATATAAAAGGGGATTAAATGTATCCTTTGTTAGACCATTAAGATATTGAGTCCCCAGGGTTTAAATACACCTGGATTCTCTTTTGAGAAGCACAGTGTCTCAGTCTCCACCTCCGAGTTCTCTGCTCTAATGATTTTGAATTGGAAAAATAAGCTATTCTCACGAGACAAAGATTTAAGGAAAGGCTACTGTAATAATAAGAAGACACATGCAAAAGCCAAACACAATGCACGCAGTGCATTACAGATTGATACAATCACTTCTTCTCACAATCAAAAGGTCATCAGGTTCATAGGCACCTACAATAACTTATGTTGTCCTCCAACTTATGCCTTTGCAATACATTTGCTTTGAATTGTATACTGTATACATATTCTGTTTCTTTTGGTCAGCAAATAATAGTTATAGTGCACTCTTGGTACCCTACACAAATGATCAACCAGTTCTATTTGTGCACATCCCTTTAATGCTACCCTCTCCTTTCCATACAATTCAGCACTCACCTTCCTTGTGCTCTCAACAGTGGTTTAACTTTATGGTCAGATCCTGCTTCCATAGTTAACGTCTAATAATTAATCACCAAACATTATAGGATTTCTTTCAGCAACGCTTGAGTTAACTGGTGCTCCCAATCACCATGACAACACTCGGCTACTTAAATACCAGTTTTGTAGTGAGGCGGACCCACCTACAGAGAACCTCGTGTAAGCACCATCCCTGTGTATAATTTCCCCTCTTTAGAGTGAATTCTATTCTAGCTAATATACCTCCTGGAATTCAGGCAGAATCTATTTCAAGTGAAACTGATGCATGAGACTCTCCATTTGTGCCTATTTCAGCAGTTTTTTTTTTGCCAGGCTCCAAAATGCAGAAGACTCTGACTTATTTTATATCTGAACAAAACTGCAGCAAGAGCCTTTTTGAATAACACTCCATATGCTAAATTTTTAACTACATACGCACTACCTAATGTATAATGTAATTTTAAAGTTAATGTTATTGCAAATTATTCTGTTATCTACTTAGAATTACACCAATTATGGTGGTTATTAACCATTAGTTTGGCACCAATTGACACTGTCTGCCAGCACTAGTACTACAGTGTATATCCAGTATCAATATACTGACAACATTTTACCTTTTGGTGAACCATCCCAATTTATTTTAATCATTTATTAAAGTATAGGTTTAGTTTTATAGTCTATCCATGCTTCATATTCACACGCCGTTATTGAGTGCAGCTTATGAGGTTTCTTTCTCTCTTTTGTTTACGTGATGCTAAAGAAGTGAATGCATTTTATTTTTGTATAACAATGGATGGTTAATATTACAATGCCTATATTTTATTTGATTGAACACAGTTTCAAATAAATTCCAGAACATAATCAGGCCCAATATTCATCAGTGTTTGATGCAAGTGAAAGAAAGATGAGTGACAGAGGGGGAGAAATAAAAAGATTGTATAAAATGAATCTTCCTCTCTCCTTGTATAACACTGACAAGAATTAACCTATTCATATCACGGGGAGACAGTTAAATAGGAATTGTAAAATCTGCAAAAGAAAAAAATAACATTTGCATGCAGTTTCCATGAGTATTGTTTGTTGTATATGAAAGCCCTGGCAAGGGTCCAACATGCTGATCCTTTGTAGATTAGGAGAGACACAGATTAACTTTATATAGTCTCTCTCGCTCTGAGATTTTCCCTTCAAAATGCAAAATACAACGTGAATGCTTCACTTTGTGAGATTTTGTTATTTGCATACAACATTTGCCTGCAGCAGGTATTTGCACAGCTGGAACCAAATCATGACCTCAAATGCTGTTTTTATATTGTTGGGACATATTACAAATCTTTAAGGAATACATTGGTGTTTGTTTCTGCACAGATAATGTCATGCTTACAGTTTAACGAATAGACCCCTATGCCTTTCTATAGCCTTCTACAATGCCAGATTCAGGTACTGTAAACCACGATGTTTGGTAGCTTTAGGTAAACCAGTGGCAAAATACTTTGATACATAGATGTGAAGAGATACATGTTTATTTGAGACCATTATAGTAATATCTCTCTCTCAACAGAAAAAAAAAACATTTAAAATTATAAACCGATTGGTTTTTTTTTATGAAGGATCCTAAATTTATAGGTTTACTTCAGCTCCCTGCTAAAACGAATAATTTTTTAAAGGCTTAACTCAACAGCATTACACAATTCAGTACCATATAGAAGGAGGCTGCCCTGAATATGTGATCTGTTATAATATCATTGGATAAGGCTATTTTAAATATGATATAAAGACATTCAAGGATCAAATAGGACCAAGTGGTTCTTATCTGACATCAAATTCTATGTTTCAATCTGCAATCTGACTTGCCTTCAAGAGGCAGCCGCAGATAGCTGATATAAAAACTTTAGTAATGCAGATAATAATTTAACTGACTTCCTGAAACAAATGTATCCCTGCTTATGTAGCCAAGTGCCCCTGGCTGTAGTCTTCTACTGGCCTCAACACTACAAGTCCAGATAGGAACAGGCATTGTTGGGGTTAAACTCCTGCGCAGGGCCTAGCCTGCAGTTGCAGCCTGGATGCGTACTATGTTGCCTTATCCAGGGGCAGGCCTAAACCGGCAGTTGGAGTGTCATACCTGGGGAGGGTGCTTACTGGGTCACATGTATATGGTGTGATGCCTATCAGTACCTAGACCCGCCCAGTTATGGAGAGGGGTTACAAGTCCTTCCCCCCGGGTATAAAAGCTGACACTCCACAAAATTGAGGTGTGCTATGATTATGCTGTGTGGTATGTTGTGATACCTTTTTCCCTACAAGAGGGTAAAGGAGCTAAAGAGGGACTCTTGGGGCCTCAAGACCCTGGGGTCTTCTCCAGGGAATGGAGATGATGCCATGCTGTCTGTACAATAAAGATGCTATTGTACCAGCAATAATGTGTGGTCATTGTGAAGGAGAGTTGCCTGTGTGGACCATGCTGCTTTCAGCAGGATACTCATGGGATGGAGGCGCTGCACCATGAGAAGGAGAAAATCTGCCTTGTTGCTGCTCCTATACAACATCCGCGGAGCAACTCAGATCTCTTGTAACCAGCAGGTGAGCTACAGTACCAGAGAAATACCCATGTAGTGGCCAGATCTTCCGTGGCAGGGGGGAACAGGGGCTGTACTTACATCAATTTATTTAGCTGATTTTGTTTCTTTGGAAATTAAGCAGAATTAAGCAGAAATCCCCTTTCTTCTGGTTCTCTAGATGGCTTAGTGTTTGACACTGAGGGGTCTATTCTGTAAGCTCCATTAGTGCTGTTCCATGCAGATCGCTCGGTAGAGCAGTAATGGAGCAGTAACGGAGCTTACAGAATAAGTGTTTCTTGAGACCTTACCCCACCCTGTCCTAATCAGAAGACTAGGGAAACCTCATTGAACACACAGTGACATCAGACTAAACACAGTAGCCAGAGAAAATCTCAGTTTACCATGTTTACAAACTAAGTTTCATTAAATAATTAAAAAATACCTTTAGAGAGAGTGCAGAGAAGAGCCACTAAATTAATAAAGGGGATGGACAATCTAACTTATGAGGAGAGGCTAGCTAAATTAGATTTATTTACATTAGAAAAGAGGCATCTAAGAGAGGATATGATAACTATATACAAATATATTCGGGGACAATACAAGGAGCTTTCAAAAGAACTATTCATCCCATGGGCAGTACAAAGGACTCTGGGCCATCCCTTAAGGTTGGAGGAAAGGAAATTTCACCAGCAACAAAGGAAAGGGTTCTTTACAGTAAGGGAAGTTAAAATGTGGAATTCATTATCCATGGAGACTGTGATGGCAGATACAATAGATTTGTTAAAAAAAAGGTTGGACATCTTTTTAGATGGGAAAGGTATACAGGGATATACCAAATAAGTATACATTTGAAGGATGTTGATCCAGGGATTAATCCGATTGCCAATTCTTGGAGTCAGGAAGGAATTAATTTTTCCCCTTAATGGGGTTTTTTGTTTGCCTTCCTCTGGATCAATAAGTAAGTCTAGATATAGGATAAAGTATCTGTTGTCCAAATTTAGCATAGGTTGAACTTGATGGACCTATGTCTTTTTTCAACCTCATCTACTATGTAACTATGTAACTATGTTGGATTTTGGTAATAACGGAAAGATGTCACTATCATTTGTATACTTTGTTCCTGGGCTGGACTGCCCCTTTAAGTCCTGCAATCTGACTTGCCCCAACTCTCAGCACAAACAAATCAGTGTCAAATGTAAGACATTTATTTAATTTATTTATAAAAAGTTTTACCAGGAAGTAATACATTGAGAGTTACCTCTCGTTTTCAAGTATGTCCTTGGCACAGAGTTATGATGGCAAATAATACATGGTTACAAAAACATAGTTATATTAAGTGAGCAGGGTATACATTATAATCAAGACATTGTATGCACAGTTAAAGATAATATATATTATAGGCGTATGTAACAGTTACAGACAAGATTAAAATGTGAGACAGCTCCAGTAGAATTTAAACTGGTGGTCAACAAGTTTTTATTTTTATTTTTATGCTTTCTCAGGGGAAAAAAAGGTTTAAAAAAAAGATGAATGTTTGTTTTCTCGCACTTCACAGGAACCTGATACCCAGACCCCATAATTCTTTCAATCTTTGTTGTTCTGTCAGTCAACAAAGAACACTAAGCAGTGGAAGAAATGAGTGCTGAGGAAAGAGATTCTTGGGAGAGGATTTCCAGAAGGCATTCACCATTGTCATGTAAATAGTCATTTATCAGACAATGTCTGCCTTAACAATAGAAAATCCCATTTGAAAGTGAATCTGGTGCTGTTTCTTGCCTTAAACAAACCTTGAAAAAAATCTTTGATAAATTACCCTTGGAGCCATGTAGACGGCTTCAGTTAAAACATTTTTTAAATACATGGGGATTCTACAAAATGAAAGTGAGTGAAACAATAGTTTTCCTTTATCTCAACCACAACATAGCAGAAATTGTTGAAGAATACACTAATGAAATATGGGAAGGCTCAACCCGAATATATATCGTCTGCTGTTTTGTGCTTTCAAAAGTAAAAACTATGTTATTGTTGACAACAGCATACATGTATGTGAGAGCTTATTAGATGTGCCGTACTTATTGGCCCTTGTATACGTATTCTGCAAGAATATAATTGAATCAACGGCATGCACATTTTACCCAAATAAGCTGAGGACATAGATACATTGTATTATTGAGGAGGTGTGTTGGACAGGAAACGATTTAGTTTATTTGTTTGACGTACTTTGTAGAACTAAGGTTTCGTTTGTAACGTTTATTCCTAGAATCTTATTTATCTGGTTTGCAGCCTTCATTCACCTTCCTAATAGTAAGGGCTGGGACCCGCTGCGCCCAGCGGCGCGGGCGGCCGCACGAGCGTTCCCCACCAGCAGGGGAATTCTCCCGAGCCGGTCCCAGTCCCCCTCACTGCACAGCTCACTACACGCTGTGACGCGTCAGCCGCCAGGGGATTCAAGAGAATTGTAATCCCAAGCGGCGCCGCGTTACGTGGTGTGGCTGTGAGCCAATGAGGAGGGGAGGCTTCGGGGAGCGGGGAGGAGAGTGTGGGGGGAAAGTAGCGTGAGTGCCTGTCTGTGTGTATGTGTGTGCCTGAGTGCCTGTCTGTGTGTGTGTATGTGTGTGCCTGTCTGTGTGTGTGTGCCTCAGTACGTGAGTGCCTGTCTGTGTGTGTGCATGAGTGCATGTCTCTGTGTGTGCGTGAGTGCGTGTCTGTGTGTGAGGAGTTGAGGGGCTGAAGAGTTGAGGGGCTCAGCGGTTGAGGGGCTGAGGGGCTGAACGGCTGATAAGTTGAGGGGCTGAAAAGCTGATGGGCGCCCCCCCCCCTCACGTCATGGCCGTGCCCCCCCAATGTCATGGCTGCGCCTCCCCCCCATCATGGCCGCGCCCTCCCACCCGTTTTGGCCACGCCCTCCCGCTCGCAAAAATGTTCCCTTTGGACCAGAAAAAGCCCCAACTGCCTCTCCACGCGCCGCCTGTCTGCAGTGCGGGCGCGTTGTCTGAGGCAGTGGGGCCTTAGCCTAAGACAACAGAAAGATGAGGTTGCACTTGTATTTAAAACTCCACCCTATTCACCCCACCCGAAAAAATCAGCCCCGATTAAAGTCCTGTTTTGTACCCAAACTCTGACATAGCAACATGTTAATGATATAAAATTATGTCCGAAGCACTATGGGATAATGAATATGTTATGCATGTCAAGAAAATCAAAGACTATATTTCTCTCTGTGGTAAATTAATACACAAATACATATATTAGGTGAGGCTTATTTTTTACAGCAGCTGAACCAATAAACTGCTACATTTAACTGCAGCATTGTGGCATGTGTTAACAAGCACAGTATAAGATTAGCATGCTGTGTATTTAAACATAAGTACAAAGAGCTCACCACCTCCAACAGAACATCTGTTTGTATTCTGTTGTACTTATCCTGGTGGCATAACCCCAGGGTGACATGAAAACTCGTTTGCACGTCCATCTATGTCAACATTCCAAAAGCAATCGTTTTTGAAATGTTGCTCAGGAAAACGTGTTTACCTTAATTCTGTCACAGTCTCATAGATAATCTTACAGGCACAAATGTGTTTATATGTTAAACTGCATTAATTCTGAGTGTGTAGTGAAAGAAGACAGCATATGAACCAGATTAATGTTGCTAATTATCTGGCAAATGATTTGTTTTAACTTTTGTCTTTGTATTGCATAATAACGCAATCTATATTCCATTGTACTAGTTTTGGGGAGAGACAATGTGTTTTTACAGGTGTTGTAACCATACGAGAAACTATCCATAACTGTATGGTAGGGTTATTTAGCAATACAAACAACAAAATACCTCAAGTGGTATATATCAAGCTAACTAGAGTAAGACCATGCAGCATGTGAATGATCTATTATTTAATGCCTCCATCAAATGTATGAAACTTGTTTATCTGACTGAAATCTCTTGGGCAGAGAGGTTTATGCTTGGTTGGACCTGGCAGATTGTTTGATTTCAATAGCCTGAACACATGACTACTTCTCTCGGTACCCGGGGAGACGCTTAATACTCTAGGCCAGGGATTGCTACAGAATATGTATGTATATCTTTATTTGTAAAAACATACATACATACATTTGAAGCACAAAGCTTGAAGAAAATAACAGATGAAAACATTTATACAAATGATGATAAGCCACACTTATAACTTAATAACAAAATAATAATAATAATAATAGTTTTGCTTCAGAAAAGGTGTAAAATCCTTAGGTAGGCCGCTTTATATCTTTCATTGTCGAACTTTTTGCTTCTGAAAGTGCTGCAAGCAATTACAAGTAATGGAGCCATTAAAGAGTGTCAATGTCTTTTAGTGCAAATCATATTAAAAGTAGCTTTTTGTTTTAGCCAGAAAAGGGTAAACACCTTATTCTTAAACACAGGATGATACAATCTATTACAAATCATCTGAAATTTGTTCTAGCCACTTTTAGCCTTACTCAGTAAGTATAAAAGCAAATTTGTTTTCCTAGAAAATGTTCTTTCATGTTCAGTGATATTGTGAAAAGAGGCACTTGCTTCCCTTGTATCTATTCATTACTTGACAATGCAGCTTAATTCATTAGATCTTGTAGTTTGTCTGTTGTTTCCAGTCAAGTAGTTTTTGGCACTAGATTCATTTCAGACCAGACTTCTGGTCACTCCTTTGTTAACCATGTACTGACTCACATGGTGTTCTTTGTTTCACAAATCAGTATTTGTATGTCCCTAAAGGCAGATAAGCATGAAGAATAAACACAATTTTAATGAAACTTAACAGTGTGAAATAAGCCATGCTGTCCATTCTAGGTGCCGGTTTACTTCAAGATCATCAGAATGAGAAAAAACGCATATGAATTTAACAGAGTAAAAAATCTAAATGAATGATGTGTATTGTGGAGACCTGCAGGATAGTGTAAAAGGATCAAGAGAAGCTGAACAATTATAAATGGCAACTACAACATTTGTACCGATGGTGCAACCTAAAACTATTAATACTTTTCTAAGTGCTGATTAATTATTGCTTTACTTGTGCTGTTCATTTTCTCTCAGTGTTGCTTTTATTAACCAGAAAATAAAAACAAGTTTCCTTCTAGCTATCTTATTTGTTGTTTATTACCAGGGCAAATTTGAAAACAGGTGCCAATGATTAATTTCAAGTCCGTAGTCATATAAAAACAGAAATGGATAAGGATGACGAAAACAATGTATTTGTTTATAAAAATGTTTTACCAGGAAGTAATACATTGAGTTACCTCTCGTTTTCAAGTATGTCCTGGGTACAGAGATATAGCAATACATGGTTACATTAAAAGAACAGGGTTATACAGTCAATTCACAGACATTTCATGGACAGATAGAGTTGGTAAATTAGGTACAGAGGATAAAAGGGCTGGTGAGTTTCAGATTGAAATAGAGAAGCATTAACATCACCAATCATCAGCGAATTAAAGCAAACAACTCACACCCTTTAGCTGCCCTTTGGATGCGCTAAAGCAGGCCTGCACAACTCGTAAAGTGAGAAGGGCCGAACTGCTCCAAGGAAAAAAAATTGGGCCGCACGGGTAAAATCATCATCATCATCATCATCTCTCCTCCCACACATATCATCGTCATCATCTCTCCTCCAGCACCTCTCATCATCATCATCCTCAGATATGTCCCCCAGCACCCCTCATCATCATCCTCATATCTCCACCAGCACCCTTCATTATCATCTTCATATCTCCCCCAGAACCCCTCACTATCAACCTTTGCGATACTCCCCATCCATCTCTCATACCCCCATCTCTCCCTCACCCATACACATAATACTCCCCTCCACATCAAACACACAATAACCCCCTGCACACCACACACATTCTCTCCCCCTGCACCTCACATCATTCTCCCCCCTGCACCTCACATCACTCTCTCCCCCCTGCAACTCACATCACTCTCCACCCTGCACCTCACATCATTCTCCCCCCTGCACCTCACATCACTCTCTCCCCCCTGCAACTCACATCACTCTCCACCCTGCACCTCACATCACTTTCCCCCCCCCCTGCAACTCACATCACTCTCCCCCCCCTGCAACTCACATCACTCTCTCCACCCTGCAACTCACACCACTCTCCCCCCCCTGAAACTCACACCACTCTCCCCCCTCACAAGGAAAACAGAGTCGGGCCCCACAGCCCATTTCAGCAGCCCCCCACAGCAGCCCCCCACAGCCCATTCAGCAGCCCCCCACAGCCCATATCAGCAGCCCCCCAGCCCATTTCAGCAGCCCCCCCAGCCCATTCCATTTTGGCAGCCCCCCCCAGCCCATTCCATTTCAGCAGCCCCCCATGTCAGCAGCCCCCCCAGCCCATTCCATGTCAGCAGCCCCCCACCCATGTCAGCAGCCCCCTCCCATGTCAGCAGCCCCCCTTCCATGTCAGCAGCCCCCCACCCCCTCCCATGTCAGCAGCCCCACTCCCATGTCAGCAGCCCCGCACCCATGTCAGCAGCCCCCCACTCATGTCAACAGCCCCCCACCCCCCTCCCATGTCAGCAGCCCCCCACCCCCCTCCCATGTCAGCAGCCCCCCCAGCTCATTCCATGTCAGCAGCCCCCCACCCATGTCAGCAGCCCCCCACCAATGCCAGCAGCCCCCCTCTCATGTCAGTAGCCCCCCACCCCCCTCCCCTTTCAGCAGCCCCCCTCCCATGTCAGCAGCCCCCCACCAATGTCAGCAGCCCCCCACTCCCCTCCCATGTCAGCAGCCCCCCACCCCCTCCCATGTCAGCAGCCCCCCACCAATGTCAGCATCCCCCCACCCCCTCCCATGTCAGCAGTCCCCCACCCCCCTTCCATGTCAGGAGACCCCCACCCCCCTCAGCAGCCCCCCACCCCCTCCCATGTCAGCAGTCCCCCTCCCATGTCAGCAGCCCCCCCATGCTTACATGGTGATGGTGGTGGCGGCAGCGGCAGGGAAGCAGGAGGGAAGTGCGAGGGATGCGCGCTCTAGCAGCAGACCCAGAAGTTCCGGGTCACGCTACACTGCTAGAGTGCGTCCCCGTGCTGGAGGAGGGAGGTTAGGAGGTTAGGGGAGAGCGTGCACAGACACTGCTGGAGCGCGCTCCTACTGGAGCACGTCCTTCTTTCCCTACCAGGGAAGGGGGGTGAAGAAGGGAGGGTTGAAGGGGGTCTGTCGCGGGCCATACGGTGTGCCCCAGCGGGCCGCATGCTGTGCAGCCCTGCGCTAAAGGTTGTCCGCCTTTGGGGTGATGCAGACGTACACTGAAGGGGTTGAGATTCAATGCAGCTGTGAATTCAGTCCTTTGTCCTCTTGGCTCATTTTACTTTTAATCACAAGCAACAGTCATGTTGGGTTGTACAGCTTCTAACTAGAGATTGCCGGACTTGTCTGAAACTCCTTCCGGGATTTTCCTTTATTTTTTAGACCAAATCCGATTCCCACACAAAAATCTATCTTATGATTGGGTACTAAAAAATCCAAGCGGATAAATCAGAATCTGTCATTAATTCCATTCTGCCCAGATTTTTTTCTATAACTGAAAATCCATCCTGAGGATTCTGGATTTTATTATATCCGCAGAATGAAGTCACAATCCGTGGTCAGATTTTTAAGAATCCGAACTTGGATTCAGTCTGCATACCTGAAATATAATTTTTTTTTTGGCGTGGTGGGGTGGGGGGGGGGGGGGGTGGAGATGGTGGTGGTAGAGGACTTCCATTTTAGTAGTTCATTCTTACAAATCTGACAACGGATTTGAAATATAAGCAAGGCTGAAAATAAAGAAGAGGCTGTCACCTTGACAAGTTGCTCTGAGAAGCGTGAAACGTCGGTGGGGCTTTTTTGCCCTTTTCTTGTCCTCATGACCATTAAATAATTATTTTTTATGGGAAACACACTCTCCTGTTTGTTTATTTTTCTATGGACATTTGTTGTAGTGCTCCACCATTCTTCCTTTTTCTTTTGTCATACCTACTGGACGGAGGCACACCTAAGGACCCCCCACTGCTGGATTGCATGGACGTTGCAGCTTCAAAAGTCAGTCACTTGCTTGTTACATGTTTTCCTGGCTATGATCTTTAATGAGATGTTGGTATTATCTAGGGTGAGTTATATGCTTATGACTCCTGTTGTTAATGTATGTCAATTTCTCACTATGTGGTGAGTTCACTATCCAGGATTCTACACCCAATACCTGTTGTCTTCCTGGGGATCCTGGGGATCCTTCTACAAGTATTCTTTATTCATTCAATTATATTTTCTGTTATCGGTCTTTAGCACCACGCATTTACATTCTAAAGTAGTATCAGGTTGTCCTCCGGTGACACGGGAGACTGAGTGAATGCACTCCAGTGCTGTTCGCGCTCCTGGAATGGATGCTCCAACGCTGGGGGTGGACCTCGAGGAGAAGAACCTCTTCCTGCTTGCCAGTTCAAAACACGCCTGCCACGCTACACGTTAGTTCCGTCAAGAAAGCTCGTGAACTCTGACCATACCCGTTTCGTGTGCTTGCGTGTCACTTCTTCACACCCCTGAAGAAGTTGCACTTTGCCTGTATACTCTCATCATCTTGTGAGAGGATTCTGTTTTTTACCAACCAGACCAGCTGCACTACAGTTATTCTTATTTTAGCAATTTTATTGTTTTTTTATTTTGTATTTAATTAGCTTTTCTTATTTTCAGCCTTGCTTATATTTGTTGTTTTTTCTGTGTCTATGTCCTGTATGTGGTGTTTGTTTTATGTGTCAGTAATCATTGTTTAGTAGCAGTTTACACTATGATTTTCTGTTGTGTTTAATTTCACATATCACGGGACGCACGGCGTGGAATCATCAAGTCTTTTGGAAGAACAGGACTAGAGGAGTCTTTTTGATCCTTCCTCCAATTGGACTTATAAGAGACATTTGCATGGAATGATAAGGCGCCGGTTCGTATTGTTATATCTGTATTGTTTCCTGACCTTGTTCGGTTAGAGTTGTTGCAAGGCAGCCTTGCCTTATAAGGTACCTTATAAGGTAATCTAGTGTTCCTGATTATTTCACACACTATATACACAGTATTTTTTATCAATAGCGCCTTTCACACCACCCCTGTCTTTCACACATTGTAATAAGTGGTAACTTGTAATACAAAAAAAACTTTAACAATATTAAAATATATTAATAACCCCCCCTATATCACCTTAGTGGCTAACCGCTAACCGTTTTTTCCGCCACTGCCTGGGGCAACTAGCTCCATCACCCCCCCCCCCCACACACACACACACCCTATCTACAGTATGTGCCTAATATGACTTTTACCCATTGAAATGCATAAAAATAAACATCAAATGAAATATACATTAAAATACATAATAAATATTAGGTCATTAAATCCATGGATTGGCACTCAATGGGCACACTCCAATCAATGGACAACCTAAAAATTTAGAGTTACTTACCCTAAATAAATAAAAGTATTACTTACCATTGCCGTGATGAAGGCTGTCGTCCTGATCGTCAGGGGCTACCTCTGGCCGATGCCCAACCATAAAAAAAGCCTCACTAAGAAATCCATACCCGATCACCAAGAATAGTAAAAAAGTAAAAACCCCATAAAAATAATCCTTGCCTAATGGCACAAAAAAAAAAGAAAAGTTATAGAAATAAACTCAGGCTCGATTGCCTTCTTGCAATATGATGCCATCCTGGATAAAGGGTGATGACTTGACCGAAGCAATGGATCCTCCATTGATAGAAGAGCAGTCTCCAGTGAGTATTTTTTCTTTCTTCTTCTTTTCTTTTTTCTTCTTCTTGCAATTGTTGACTTGTCATCAACTTCCTGTAAAATGAAATGTGAAAGTCCTTAAATAAGGCAGTGACATCACATTTGACAGCCACATTCTACATCCACCAATTCTATTGGTAGATGTACCATATGATCATCTGTCAATTTGGTTGAGAATGACCTCTCAACCAACATTGATGATATCACATGGTACATCATGTAACCATATTGGTTGATGCACCATTTAATGCTTTTCCTTTTTTGGGTGCTGTGACATTAACTTACAGGGGAGGAATGTGATTACAATATTTTGACCAAATAATTTGTCAAATTGGATAATTGGATATTTGTCAATAATTTGTAGCATTGGGGCGTCTTCTTCTTCTTCTTCTTCTTCTTCTTCTTCTTCTTCTTCTTCTTCTTCTTCTTCTTCTTCTTTTTCCATAGTTAAGGGAAGATACAATTTCTTACATATTCCCTGCCCTGAAGAGCATAAAATCTAAATACAGTTTATAACAGCCAGTTTATTGGCCATTATATTAATTTTATACATAGGCAAGACAGGTTCCTCCAGCTGTGCACTTAGCCACTTCTTCCAATCTTATGTAACGGGTGGACCCCCTTGTCAGACCCCCCCAATCTCACATTGGCCCGTGTGGTCTAACCGGTCCCCATTACGTGATCGTGTATGGTGGTGCACCTGCAAGTAACAGGAATCCTGAGTCTCCCGCTTGATGGTATTAGGGGATGTCATCAGGACAGGTATCTGAGGTAGTGGGTGCGAGTCCAACTTACTTCATGTGCAGCGCCTCCACCTCATCAGGATCTGTGCTTCCGCAGGGAGATGGTCCTGGTGAGGAACTCCTTCTTGGTGCCATCCACTGTTGAGTAAGATCACACTCACACAGTGGGGGTATCTTTAACAAGGGCATCTTTATTTGCATGGTATGGGCAAGCTGCCCCTCACAGATAACAGCTCAGCCACTCATCTCTGTGCAGCACTCCATTAGGAAGGTCCCTTCTCCCTAATAGATCTGCTTTCCACCTCTACTCTCTTGAGCTGCTCTGTCTCTCTCTTGAGCTGCTCTAACTCTGTCAGCTCCTCTAACTCTGCTGCGTCTGCTTACTGACTCACAGCTAGCAGGAGACACTGCAACACTGTTGCAAACCTTCACGTGCCTCTCACTGAACAGAGGCAGCACAACAACAGGAAACTGACTTCTAACTTTAGGCAGTGCTGTGTCTTATATCACCCCCAGAGAACAAACCTGCTCTGTACCACTAAGTGTGGGCACAATGCATGTTGTCACTTCCTTTGGGGACATATGACACCTCACCAGGGTTTGAGGGCAAACCTCCATTGATTGTTGCTGGCAATCCTGAATACTTACCAGGTTTACTGCCAGCATGAGAAAGAGATATGTACACCAATCTTACACAGGGCTACATTCTCCCCCTGGTGGAACCCCAACGACCCGGCTGGGATCTAAATTTGCGGAACCTTCCTTCAGGTAGCACTGCAAAACATAACACATTATTATAGTACATATCTTTTCATAACACAATAACAGATACATCCTAACTGTAGATGTGTAACAACTCAGAGAAGGTCACCGAGCCATGGCTAGGCAACTGGAAGATGCCCACATGATGCTGGTGGCTCCTATGGGCAGGCCACTGCACCCCTGTGATGTCTGTGAGCTAGTTGAAGCTTCCTATATTTAAGAAAGAGCAGTGTGAGCAGCTGTAGAGGTGCTTGGCGTACTCGACTCAAGTGTGCAGCTGAATCCATTTCCAGGGACACAGATTCAAAATCTGTCATGGGGTTGTACAACAGACTAGAATTGGGCCCTGCTCTGGTAACCCTAACACCAGCATGACCTGCAAGCACATGCAACACATGTGGTTACATCTGCTCCTCGCACACCTGTTGCAGCAACAGGTGGTCCTGTGTTCTGGAAGCCTCAACAGTAATACAGAGATAATCAGATGAGGTCAATAACAATGAGGAAATTATGTGGGAACAAAGGTGACACTGACGATTATGGAGCATCAACAAACAGTCAAAAGACCCAAAATCCACGCTACTACCTGCTTCCTCTATAACAGGGCTATCCTGACACAGGCTAAACAGGCAAAGGATTAGATGGTTCCTGAGGCCGCACACAACCAGGATTGAAGCAGGTTCAGTATTACGCCTACTCCGGCTCATGGTACCAGCAGGAAGAGTTGCTGGTACATCAACCACTGTGCTCTTCTGCCTGCACTGCCAACTGATCCTAAAACAGTTGTTGAATCTGATCTCTGTCCTCACAGGAAGGACATGGTGACAGTGAGAGCTCCTCCTGCCACTGGCACCACTTATAATAAATAAATATTAAACATATGGAACAAAGTAAAATAATAATACAATTATATTATAGAAAATAATATATTTTAAAAAATAGAATTAAAAAAACCTGTCACTCTCACAATCAGGTTCTTGTCTATTCTCAATTTTTTTTTTATCGATGGATTAATCAGCAGGTGGGGATTATAATTTCCGATGGCAAATTAATCCGTTGTACTTTTTTCTTACAGTATAATACGACAATGGATTTGAAATAAACACAATCCGTGGAATAGATTTACATTAAACCTGTTATTTTAGAGCCGCATAACCGAGCTCCATAGGGGGATATTAAATAATATCTGCAAGTGATTTAAATGCAAGAGTTCTTACTGGCTTCAGTGGCCAAGTAAGATTTTTGTTTCCTTTCTGCTGGGCTATCATATCTCTCATTTTTCTTTTGTCTTTTCAGCAAGTTGGAACAATACATTTGACCTAATCCTTCACCCCATCAACAATTGGGAGGTAGAAAAAATATTGTCCAATGGTGTGCTTCTGTAAACTAATGAAGCTCTATACATGCCATAAGGTTCTTTATTGTCTTGACTGAACTTTCCACCAATCTAATTGATTGAGAGTAATTGGTAAAGATGGGTAAATGTGTCAAAACTTGCAGTGTTTTGACCAAAATTCCACCGACAGACAGATATTTATAGCCGGTTTGTACAGTAACAAATTCAGGTGAATTCTCCTGAAACTGTTGTAATTTTTCAACAAGATATAAGGAGTAGACAGCACTCAATCAGTAAAAATCAAAGGTAAGAAGTGCAAAAGTGGTGCAGTGAGAACAAAGGGGGGGGCCTCAACCCTCCAAAACAATAATAACAAACACGTACAGTAGTTCCCAACACTCAATGATAGCATAATCAAATTATGATCAAATAAGTAAATTTAATGCGAAAAGGTATCAATACATGAGAGTATACACAATGAAAGATGCGGGATTAAAGGGAGGTACTAATTACTCCAGATGTAAACTGACACCTAATGGAGGAAGGGATGCAATGGAGGATAAGGAATGGGTAAAACAAGGGGAGGGAAAACAAAAGTAGGGAGGGAAACGTTGCCCTTACCCTTCATTTTTTTGCATCCTCCTTTTTTACCTTTGTCCCCCACTTTCACTTTTTTCTCCCCCCCCTCCTCCCTACATTTAGGGATTTCTTTATCATATCCTTCACTTTTTAGTTATACCACATTTCCCCCTTCCCTCACCATCCTTCCCCCTCCTGTTCATTTTATGCGATTTGTGTTTTTTTGCACATTGTCAATTCATGTTCTTCACTTTTGCTCATTCATACATATTAGCATTTCAAGTATCATTATTCTTTCATATTCATTTGGGGTGCGGGGAACACTTTTTGTGTTCTATATGTCCTTAGGAGAGATTAGGGGTCTCTTCATTGTTCCCACCACCACGTACTTATATCCCTAATTTATTTAATACATAAGGAAGTGCGGCCTATACAACATACTTTCTGTAGATAAGGGAACTAGTAAACCAGGGAATTAACTCTTACTGATTAGGCTTACTGCACCAATATGTTGAAGCAGAAAAAAATTAATTACTTGAGCAAGGTATGCTCATAAATAACCACTCATTGAATAGTAGCAAAATGAACCCAATAGGAACACACTAAAATAAAGTGTTAAAATACTGATAATAAAAACTCAGAATAAACAGAAAACTATACAATCTAAAAATCAGCACCACTAAATATTAATTAATTAAGATCATTACTTAGAATCGCACTTGGAGTTTAAAAATCTATAAAAGTAAATACAATCTGATATAGCATGATAAGAAGAATCATAGGAAAAATTGATCACATAAAAACCAGCCTAGATCAAAATAAATATTGAGACCCTTGGGGGTGAGAGTTTGTAATTCATAAATCCAATAACTCTCCATTTTGGAGATTTGGGTTTCTCTATTCTCCCCTCTCCAGTTGGATTTTGGACACTCAACCCCTTGCATATGGTATCAATTCCTTTTGATTCATTGTTAGATCTGTTTGTTCTGTTTCTGCTTCTTGGTAAGAAACTACTTGATTCGGAATGTCTTGTGGGATGACATGGTGAATCAATGATGTCCTTGATTCAGACGGAGCTCCCTCTTAACCACAGACGACATTGCATTCTAAAGGGAATCTAAACCATTTCCACCAGAGGTTCAGATTGTAACCACTACCTTACATTTACTATTATTATTTTGTTTTACACTCTCACTTATTTTGAGCACTATTATTTATTCACTATTGTATACCACACGGATTTATAAGCACTCTATGGGCCTCATGCAGTAAGCGTCGATTAAGTGAAATCGGCAAGTTTACCGATTAGTCATGTTAATGGCGATTTTTCCTCTCCGTATGCAGTAAGTGCCGAATACATTCAAAATGAACCCGAAAACAAATCCGCCCACTCTCACGATGATTATCCGATCACACACAGGTGTATCGGCGTGCGTGGCGGGGTGCTGATAGGTTGCCCAATCACAAATCTTGCTGAATCAGGCGAAACAAGCATGTATTGGATTGCGCGCCATATTTAAAGGCAACGTGTACTGCTAATCATTCTCTGTGTTGTTGGGAGTGAGAGAGAGAGAGAGAGAGACGCACAGAGCTGGCTGATTGAACATTTGCATATTGACGGAGAGACTTGTTGTGTATTGGGTGAGCTTTGTCCATTGTTGTTTTGTTTACATCTTTGTCTTGTTTTATATGTGGAAGTGTTTCGTGTGATTGGCTGTACATTTATTGTCTGTTTTTTGTGAGTGCTGGAAGTATGCCCGCAAAGCGTGGGAAGAGTGATGCTGGTGGGAGTGGGAGTGCTACTCGTGCGAGTACGCGTCGGAGTGAACGTACTGTTCAGGGGAGTGATGTTGCTGGTGCACCGAGTGGTGTTGCTGGGAGTGGGAGTGCTGTTGCTGGGAGTGGGAGTGTTGTTGCTGGGAGTGGGAGTGCTGTTGCTGGGAGTGGGAGTGCTGTTGCTGTGAGTGGGAGTGCTGTTGCTGTGAGTGGGAGTGTTGTTGCTGGGAGTGGGAGTGCTGTTGCTGGGAGTGGGAGTGCTGGTGCTAGGAGTGGGAGTGCTGGTGCTAGGAGTGGGAGTGCTGGTGCTAGGAGTGGGAGTGCTGGTGCTAGGAGTGGGAGTGCTGGTGCTGTGAGTGCTGCTGGTGGCCCAGTTGCTGATGGGGTGGATGGTGGTGGCGTGCTTGCTGGTGGGCAGCTTTTGGAGGCTCTTCCATTGGAAGAAGGAGAGTCCAGTCAGCACCAGCCAAGCTCTGACCCTAAACCTGCTCGGAAGAAACGTGTGGAGAAGCCACGTAATCCTCGCTTCAATGACCAGGAAACTGGCATTCTGGAGCACTATGACAGTATCTATGGACATTTACTAGGTAAGTGTACCTTTACATTTATTATTCAAATACATGTGATCCTAGGTCATCTGAGTTTTGTTCATATGCAAATATGGGTTCAGAATATCTTTCTATGTTAATTAGTCTGGAAACACAGCTTTTTATCATGCCTTACAAGGACAACTAAACACAGGCGGTCAATTTGCCATAACTGCATACAATATGAATGCAACCTTGCTTACATGTATAGGTTTAGTAGTGAATGCTCATGTGCTTCACATATTACACATAAAACAGCATGTTTGCTATCTCTTGGAACAGCTAGCAGTGTAGGAAACTGGTGCTTCTATTATTAATCATTTACCTCATATATTTTATATGTTTTTCAAGGGCGGACAAGTTCAGCAAGCAGAAAAGAAATGTGGGACACAATAGTCATTGGTGTCAATGCGTGTGGGAATCATGTGAGGGACAAGCGGAATTGTCACAAGAGATTTGATGATATTAGGTCCAAATTGAAAAAGAAAATACAACACCAACGCGTGCATGCTACTGGCACTGGAGGTGGGCCGACACCACAACGTCTCATATTAAGTCCATTGGAGGAGCTGCTTCGGGCAAAATTACTTCCCGTCGTCGTGGAAGGCTTACCTGGTGACCGTGATATAGGAATTTACCCCTCACAATTTCCACCAGGTGAGAAATATTACTGTACTAGGCGTGTCGTTGCTTACAGTTATTTTGCATAGTTACACTGCTTTTTATACTGTCTTCACAATATAAGCATACCTGCATCTATATATGTATATGTCTGATTCTGTATATATATATATCTCAAAATAGACATATATGTTGTAGTCCTACTAAAAGCAGTAACTAATATAGCACGTGCCATTGCGTGCTCATTTACATGTGAATTCCCAAAATGCATTGCTGCAGTGGAAGCAATTGATGGTGGGCGAAGATGGGGAACAACAGGGTAGTACACATGTGTAACACATGTTAATGAGAAATTATTACTAGCTACAGGTACAGAACAGAAATATGTAGAATATTATTGTGTATTTTATTTATTTTACTCCGACAAACATGACATTACTGCCTATTTTAAGCATGCATCAAATATATTGCATGCAACGGCCTACAAACATCACTTGCACTAACACATCTATAGTTGTTTATGAAAAGGTCCATTTTTGCTTTAACTCATATACAGACAGCATAATGAGGCACACGTATCATATTTTATGTCATTGTTTTCATAACTTAAAAACTGCACACGACTATTTAGCTCATCTACCATTGTGTTAAAGCAGCTGCAATTAATATCTCATCACAGCATACACTTCAACAGAGGGGGTGGGGTTCAGCACACACACTAATTACAGCCTCATTTTAGGGTCAACTTAGTTCACACCATTTTCACCTGTTTCAAGTAATTGAAAGGTGTGGCTGATTAGGCTTTTTGGGGAAGGGAATACCGTTCTTACAACCTGACTAGCACAACTGAAGTTAATCACACTCATTTGAAAGCTTCACTTTAGCTACTAAATGCCCCAACAACTCATTACTTATCAAAGCGTACCTCACACATTAGTTCACTCATATCTATAGTTGAACTACTACTATCAACGACACATTATCACACACTGCATGTGTTGTCTTGTTTAGTCACAGCCACATTCATGTGTGCCACATCTTATATTAATGTACCACACATATCCTCTACCAAAAACAACACTTTTTGCAATATGACCACCTTCATGATAACCATTGTGAATGGTCATCTCATGATAGTTATGTACATTATGATACTGATATCACTACACAACATATGATTTTTATGTACAAATTTTATCTATTTATCCTCACGCATTACTGCAGGAACATAGTATGTTTTATGTTAGGGAACTCAAAAGTTCTAAGTACACAGGCATGTACATTGTTATTACAACTATTTATGTTCACTTTCACACACACATTTTGGGTTAAGGAAATGATGCTGTTAGGTACTCATAAATACAGAACATACAATAACTGTTTGTTCAATATTTACACATGTAAATGTAAAACTTATGTTATTGTTATATATAGTTGCCCCTGAAGGACATGTGTCACCTGAGACTGAACAAGTGTCTTCACCTGGGTCAGCCAGCTCAACACACCTAGAAGGTGAGTGTATCAGTTGGTGGCCATATAATATGTGCTCTTCTATATGTTATGTTGTCATGTTCATTATTTGTTTTGCACATCTTCTTTAAATAGGATTACTTAGTGTCAGTGAAAATGAAGTGTAAGGCAACTTGTATTGTGTTAGTGATGTTAACTATCATGTAGGAGTTGTGAGTTTACAGCAAGTTTTCATTCACTCATATTTCATACTGAGTCCAAACATTATTCTTAAGTCAAGGTAGTTTTTAATGTGAGGTTATAAAACGTATGGAAACATGTTAGTTGTTACTTATGACACAGTACAATTACATAGTAACACAGCAGAGATTAACATGCCATTTAATAATGTGTACATTTATTTGTAGAACATGATGAAGAGGATTTTGATGATGATGATGATGATGATGATGATGATGCCGCCGCCGCCGCCATAGACACACAAATACAAGCAAGTGACCATGAAGAGGTTCCAATTGAAACTGTTTTACCGCCAAAACGTCCAGCAAATACCACATATGATGCAATTGTAGCTTCTGAGGGAAAAATTGTGGAAGCAGAAAATCGTCGCCATTCTGACCTGATGACAGTGCTGGAAAGGATGATTGCACTGCAGGAAGAAACAGTTTCACAATTGGCACATCTCCACAGAGTCTTCATTGAAGTGCCTAAACAGTTGCAAAAAATCAACACCTCATTCGAAGCATTAGTTGTTCAGCAAACACAAGCTAATTACTGGAGAATGACTAATGTACCACAATTCAACACCTCACAGCCAGGATCTGTTCATGCAGGTCAGTTTTCACCACATTCATCTGATATTCATTCACCAGGCCCAAATGTTACCGGTCAAGTAGCAGACATTGCTGTGCAGGTTCCTGATGACATCCTACCGCTGCCATCTGTACAAATTCAGCAGCAGACACCTACAAAGGAGGCGACAAAAACAAAACAAGACACACATGAAACAGACCAACCATCACTTGTGCAGTGTCTACCAACTTGCTCACATGTGTCAGTGGGCACAAGCCCTGTCCGTGAACAGTCACTACCCAAAAGCCCTGTAGGTGAGTCACTGCCCAAAAGCCCTGTAGGTGAATCGCTGCCCAAAAGCCCTGTAGGTGAATCGCTGCCCAAAAGCCCTGTAGGTGAATCGCTGCCCAAAAGCCCTGTAGGTGAATCGCTGCCCAAAAGCCCTGTAGGTGAATCACTGCCCAAAAGCCCTGTAGGTGAATCACTGCCCAAAAGCCCTGTAGGTGAGTCACTGGCCACAAGCCCTGTAGGTTAGTCACTGGCCACAAGCCCCGTAGGTGAACAGTCACTGCCCAAAAGCCCTGTAGGTGAGTCACTGGCCACAAGCCCTGCCCGTGAAGTGCCAGAGGCCACTCAAAGTGGCTCTGTTGTGCCTAAAGTTGGTGGCAAAAGAAAAAGGAAAATTCAAGAGACAACAAGCAGGCCTGTTACTCGCTCACAAAAGGAACAAAAAAAATAAATGTTATAATTCAGAAAATATGTCTTTGGCCTTGTTTTGTTGACTTCAGATTATCTAATTACTATTGTATGTATGCTGAAGACTGTGTTGTTTCCAAACTTTCAACTATGTTCTTGTACACGTGAAGTTTTGCTAATGTTAACACTCCTAATTAATGAATAGTGTTATAAATATTTATGTTTTAATCGTCTGTTCAGTAATGGTCCACCAGGAGCCAGTTGCTAAGTTTAGAGAAGCTGCCATTGACTTTGCAGCAAAACATTGCATTTGGGTGTGTTAATTGATGTAATCATTGCATGTGCATATTATTTTCATGCAATAATAAAAGCACCTATTTAACTGCAAACATCTTTCTTGTACGTGTACAGCAGGATTTTGTGTTAAATATTACTTACCTTTGGTGGCCATTGTAATGTTGTCCTTTAATCATTTATGTGATCTTGTTTCAAGAACATCTCTGAATTGATACTAATATATATGTAGTATGTATTGATATATGCACACACACACACACAGACACACACTGTGTGTGTGTGTGTGTGTGTGTGTATATATAGTACTATCTAAACTGGTATAGATGTATTTACAAAAAACATACACTTCATGCTTCCTTGTGAAAACACACTATTTTAATAATACAGGCCTAATGTTTGACAACTATACTAAGTGTGAGCCTCTAACATTATTGGGTGCAAACAAATGTTTATTACTTAATTCACTCATGTTTATCACCATTTATATAGGTTTCATACAAGGCCTACTTACTGCCATCAATATGTTGTGTGTACTCCTGCAATATAAAAAAAAAAAAAAAAAGATACATTATATATATATATATATATATATATATATATATATATATATATATATATATATATATATATATATATACACATATACATATATACACACACACACACACACACACACTATACATATAGTACAATATACACTTTATATATATAAATATATATATTTTTATGAGAGAGATATATTTATATATATATAGATACACACGTATTTAAACTCATGCAGACAGGTAGTTAACCAGAATTTCAAATACACACAGAAATGTATGTGGGAAAAAAACATTTCATTTTGCAGGTGTGTGTATTTACTGATATGGCTGTCTAAGCACTATTTTCACACAGTGCTCTTTGTTATTTTTATAGAAAACTCAATGTTACTGAAATAAGTGTAGGAATGTTTTCACAAACGAGATAAAAAAATGATACATGTTTTTCCCACATTCGCCTATCACTAACCACAAAACTTAAACCAATTAAAAGGACACATCCAATTGGCGTTTGAAATAAGGAGTAAAAGTAGTTACTTTTGTTGACCTTGAAAACGAAACACAGGAATTTGTTAGCCATTGAGCAGAATCATTTTGATGAGCAAAGAAGACAGAACTGCACACATCTTTTGTGCTACTCTGACATGGCTGATGAATTCGTTAACAATATGAATCCCCTCTTAGGGTATAAGTACATGGTTTCAGAAGCAATTTTAAACAGTCGCGGACACAAAGCAAGCACACGCCAAATCTATGATTTGATTCGAGCTAAATATCCTTATTACCAAGACCGTAGGCATGCGCGGAATTTTAATTCCTCAATAAGATTCACTTTATCAACTAATGACTTTTTTGAACGTGTGCAGGATAAGCTAGAACACACCTATGGTTTCTGGAAGATTGCAAAGGAAAAGCATTTTACCCTGAAAGAGGGCACATATATTGTTGTGAAAGGCATATTTATTCCTAATGCCAATAGCAATGGATCCGCTACTACTGTTCCGTGTGAATCGATACCTGCTGCAATATCTGCACCCTCCATTCCTGAAACCCACATTGTACAACAACAAAAGTACTATGATTATGTACCAAGCCTTTCAGCTGAAAATGCATTGGAATGGGAACCAGAAGAAATGAACCTACCTCCCGACCAATTGTTTGAAGAAAGCAGTGGCGATTCCTATGAGCGCTTCATGTAGGAGATGTGTGTCATACTGGATTCAGCGGGTGGGTCAAGCGTGGATGAAAATGCCTTGCATTTCTGGAGCGACCAGTTGCAGCCAGACGAAGAGTTAATTCTAGAAGAATGGTAAATATAACAACCGTTATGCGTTGACTGTGCGTTTAAATGTTTTTTTTTTTTTGGTTTTTTTAACCACCATTTTCCCTTTCAATGCGTGGATACAGCGTAACATTGCAGACTGCATAACATGTAGCGATCACAAAGAAATTGTTGCCGAATACAATATAGTATAACCTGAAAGTGTAGTACACATTGCTGACGGAATAAATATACGTACTTTTCTATCCCTTTAACCATATTAGCAACATTTTAACATAACTCTAACACATACCTGTTTTGTTATCATGCAACATTTAAAAGCGGGTCCACCACGTATGACGTGGGACCCTTGTCATGGCCCAAGGCGTCCTTAAAAAGGATTACGGATGTAAGTCCCGCCCCCAAGCGACGTGCGCGCCTCAAAGCCTATTGGCTGTCATGTTTTGTTATAGTAACGGTAACTGCAGTGTGTCATGTGTGCGGCTCAGTGTTTGTAGGCGTCAACTGGGCGTTAGCTGAATGTTAATTGAGTGGGAGGAGTGTTAGCGTGCGTTTCACGCTGGTTTAACATGACGTCACACGTATTGCATTTGCGCATTGTGTTATCGGCCGTCCTTTCTGTCCAAACACGTCTGTTTCAAAAGAATACAGATGTACTCGTTTAGAACGAATGTAGTTTCGTATTCATTGTATTTGAAATAAAGATTTTATGTTTAATGGTATTTTCAAGATGTATTGAACGCACAACGTACGCTTTGTTTTGCGCATGCGCTAACAGTTAGTGCAGCCAAGCGTGAAGTGCGTGCGCACACTAAGATGTGCGCGCACATTTTTCAGTATACAGGCAACGTTCACATCATATACATAGTTATGCCTGCTACAAATTTAAAGAAACATTACATACTGATGTACACTTGTACTTCTAACATATAAGTGAGTGACGTGTGTATGTACACAATCATATAGAGCTGTGTAATGCGTTGTCACGGATACATATATAGTAAGGTGCCATATTTGACCATCATGTGTTTGCTGTATTTCAGAGATGTCGGGGAAGATACAATCGGATCAATGTATGATTTCAGAAGAGTCTACCTTTATATGAGATGATTGTGAGGAGGAGCCACCGACTACTATACTACATATGGAACTAATTTTATATTGCTTGCAGCGCTTATTAACAAACAATTAAAAATGTGATACACTTATGCCTATATTGCATAAGCACTTAATTAACATAATGATGTTGCAAAATAGTGCCTCATGAATTTTTATTGAGTGTTCTTTAATGACTACTATCATTTTATGGCATGGTGTGTTTTATATATAACAACCATTCCCACTCTGCTAACACATTTGTGAATTATATTGTGTAATGGAACGTATGACTGTCGAAACTATGTAACAATAATAATAATAATAATAATAATAATATGAGCATGTTCATGTATAGCGCTGCTAGTTGTACACAGCGCTTTACAGACACATTTTTCAGGCTGAGGTCCCTGGCCCGTGGAACTTACAATTTATTTTTTGCCGCCTGAGGCACAGGGAGATAAAGTGACTTGCCCAAGGTCACAAGGAGCCGACACCGGGAATTGAACCAGACTCCCCTGCTTCAAAATCTCAGTGCCAGTGTGTGTCTTTACTCACTGAGCCACTCCTTCTCCCAATGTAAAGGACACTTACAACCAACTAGCCATTTCTTGTTAAAAATCTCTTGTTACATGGGTATGTTGATAAAATGGTTTGGGACTGTAGCAAATAATGTTATTGGCCAGATGTTGTGGTCCCCTACAATGCATGATGTTCTGATTATGACATCAACATCATGTAATGAAGTACGTTTCTGTGTATATTTCATTAACCTAACTAACTATAGTTTACTGTGTTTATTAAACGTTCTAAAAATACATAGTATAGTCAATATGATGATATAAGCTACCATAATAAAGCTGGTGTTATCATTTGTCGGTGTTATTCATGGATCCTACACAAATTGATACAGACACAAACAGTTGTCTTACAAAGTGTGTCTATGCTAATGTGCATGTGATTGACGTTACAATTGTGACAATACTGCACCGACACACTTTATTCGAGTAAATACCCGGTATGTACCTGGCAGATACCTGGAATGCGCCACTCCTAACCTCTGACAAGCCCCGTTGCATTTGCCTTCCCAGCCTGGGTTCATGCCTGGCTGATGGGCGGCTGATCTGTTAAATGATAATGATTAGGATTTAATAGGCTGCAATGCTTCGCGTGTCTACCAGATGGCATAAATTCATGAATTGTAATGCAGTTTATATATATATACTGTGCAGTATTGCAGCCAGCGGGAATAAAATGCTTCAATCCCTGCTTGGAAAATAACTCAATGTACTCGGGCAGAAAACAGTCACAAACCTCAATACACCCGGGTATACCCGAATTCGTGGGACTAGCCAAGCTCGAATAAAGTGTGTCGCCAGTGTACTTGATAATTATCATCATGATAATGATGAAGTGACGTGATTTATATTGCAAAAATATTACCAACATTGTCATATTGGTAAATTATAAATGCTAAATGCCAGTAACATTAGTGACAAATTTGTCTTCTCTGTTAACAGTTTAACACTTGGTACATGTAGGACACATCCACACACGTGTGACTTATACATACACATGTCACAAATTTAAATTAATGTTGACTATTAATTCCTAGCATTACAAAACACCAACATTGCTAAATATAAGATGTAGTACGCATTGTTGTGATTGCAGGCATTCATGCATGGAGTTTTATGATCAGTCAATTTCATCCGTGATGAATGATCTCCCGTAAGTAAAGAAATAACTACAGTTATCCCCTTGTCTCCAAACACCTCTATATTACATTAATGGAATTTATAAGGAAACATACATAAAATGTGATGAAATGGGAGTAATCATTTTCTAATACAATGCACATGAAAGCTCAAGAGTAGCTAAATGCATATACATGATACAGAAAGTACATATATGTAACATTTGTGTTTAAACCAATATGTTGGGTTTTGACTTCAAATAATTATAGGAAGATTGATGTAGGCACATCTTATGAGAGATGTCAGCAAATATACATACCATGATCAGTCATACTGGAGATATACCTATAATGCAAAGGAACAATATATAAATTGCAAACATTGACATGCCATCTTCAGTACCGTAAACAACACAGCAAAGTGTGTATTTGGTGTTAAATGTGCAACACCATGTATATTTCATGACATTCAAAATGTAAATCAGGCTGGTGTACACATCATATGGATGTACATGTTACACTGCACCAATAACATTGTATGTAAGCATACTAGAAGCATGAATGAGTATGGGCATAATATGTGTATTGTGTTAGCATAAGGAACAACACAATGCTAAAATATTAGTGCTTTGTTACCCCAGTTTTATTCACATACACACAACTAAAGTAAAATTGAAGAGGGATTATATAACCTGTGCAACAATAACATACCGGTGCCACATCCCTTTGTGCACACAGCAGAGAGAAGAAAGGTGTGCAACCCATATTCATCTGTGTCCTACCAGAAGGGTATATAAAAAAACATTATTGTTAAGATAACATAATGTAAGTATAAAAGTAGAACTTGGAACATATATGTTTGTACTTACAAGAAAAAAATGAATTGATGAGATTCTGGCGTGTCTGGCCACCACTGGCTGTTTGTTCATTTTCAGCAGCTACATGGGTGGGATGCTCGTCTACCACAGGCTCAGCTAGGTCTGACTGTACATTGTGCCTGAGTGCAACATTATGCAAAATGCAACAGGCAAGGATAATATCAGACACTTTTTGAGGCTTGTATAGAAGAGCCCCACCAGTTCTGTCCAGACACCTAAATCTGGTCTTGAGTAGGCCAAATGTCCTCTCTATAACAGATCTTGTAGATATATGGGCTGCATTGTACCTCTCCTCTGCTTCAGTTTGAGGGTTTAGCACCGGAGTCAAGAGCCACGGCCTAATTCCGTATCCTGAGTCACCTATAATGAATGGAGCACACATAAGCTGACATTAGTGATCAAATTGTACAATGCCAACATTCCTAAATAAAAATGTGTTTTGTGTTAGAACATGTAAATGTGTACTCACCCAGCAGCCAACCATGTTCAAAATGTCCCTCTTCGAACGCATGGAAGACTGAAGAGTTCCTCAGGATAGAGGAATCGTGACTGGAACCAGGGAATTTGGGTACCACATGCATTATCCTCATCGTCGCATCACATACCACCTGTACATTAAGTGAATGGTAGTGCTTACGATTGCGGTACACATGCTCACTCTGACTAGGTGCAATCAAAGCAACATGTGTGCAATCGATTGCACCCAGCACACATGGTATCCCTGCTATATTATAAAAGCCAGTCCTGACTTCCAGCCACTCTGTCGCCTCTGTAGGAAAATGAATATAATTCCTAGCGCGTCTATTGAGTGCATAGAGAAACTGGGTCAAGGCCCGCGAGAATGTAGATTGCTTGCGAGACCCCGCCCACTATGCCCACAGTTGTCTGGTATGACGCGGAAGCAAGATAATGTAATGAGCACAGCATTTTAACAAGCCCAGGGACTGCACGACCTCTGGCTGTGAAAAAATCTAAATCTCCCCTTATACTCCTGATAAAGAGCTAAGATTGCTGCTGAACTCAAACGATAGCGACTTACAATCTCCTCCTCACTCATCCCATCTAACAGGGTTCTCTCCCTGTACAGACGCGGACGAGGCACAACTTGTCTCCTCTGTCTTCTCCTCTGATCTCCTGTCCCTCTCCCTGTCTCTGTCGTATCCGCGTGACTGTCCCTGTCACTGTCACTGTCCCTCGGTGTGTCCCTCCCTTGCCCTATATGATTGTCTTCATCATCAAGCATGTCATAGAAAAGAATGTTCCTCCGTCTCCTAAACAATCTCAACATTTTGAAATGAGTAGCTGTGAATGATCAGGTAATGGGCGTCCTTTAAATAGGTATGTGATGATGTCAGGTGACATAGTAAAATGCAAGGTGTTACATTAACATAATAAAGTACTTCTGTGGCAAGCTGTGTGCAGTTCTTGTTATAAGTATTTGTTGTGTGTATTCTGCAGGGAATGATGATATTTGGCAATGATGTGACGTGAACCTTTGTAGAAACATTGCTTGCAAATAAATAGTTGCATGTGCAATGCATGTAACACTTGTGAACGCAACAGTCAGTCATGTAATTAGACAAAAAGGCTGAGATTGACGTGGGAAAAGTTTTGTGTAACATGTGTAATTAGGCATGTTATTGTGACATGTTGACAACAATGAATAGTCGTGTGCATATGCATGCATTTGTGTAATGAGGATAGTTGCTATAGAATGAGTTTACAAGGTGTCCCAATGCTGAATTACTGTACATGTGTGTATAAGTTAGGTTGAAGTGCTTGTAATGCTACAGTTACAATGTAAACATGCAATGTGATTGAGCGTCCAATAAGTGACGTCATGAAAATAGGGAGGACCCAAAACTATATGTAAACATGAGAAGACAGATGTACATGAACGTTTAAAGATGCGTGTCACATTACAAGCATTGTGTAATGTAAAGGAAGATGAATATACTGTGTATGTGTGACATGTGTGACATGTGTAACATCATGTAAATAATTGTTGCTCAGTTCAGTAAAATGTGTGATATGATGTGAGGTTCTCCTTTAAGAGTTGAGTATAGTATTTTCCCTTGGCACATCATCACATGATGAGTAATGTGACCCGCAAATGCTGCAAACATGTAAAAGTATAATGTTATGCAAATAATACACGTCAGCTGTGACACAATGCAGGGAATGCCCCCACACTGTAATGCAAATGACGTTTGTATTGTGAGCAATGAAACGTAAACAGTACTATACTGTTATACGTCCCCGCTCCATTGACTCCATTGATGTACAGAAGTTTTTTTTTTCTAAGTGCCGTTGCGGCAGCCTTAGCGATCGTTCTCCCCTCCAAACTGCCAACTTTAGTTGGCGGGAGAAATTGGCCATAACATCTCAATTTCGTAGTGCCGATCAGGCCCGATAAGCTGTTTTTTTTTGTTGAATCCAGCCGATTTAAAAAAGTGGCGATCAGTGGCGAAAACAGGCTTATCGGCAGGCGAATGGCCATAACAAAATAATCGGCTCCGAAACCTGGCGATATCAAGCACTTATCGGCGCTTACTGAATCTCAAACCCAATTTTGCCTATAAAATGGCGATAATTCCCTTATCAACGCTTACTGCATGAGGCCCTATGTGTTTTATTATATTTATTTGTGTATTTAAGCGCCGTTCAAATCACTTGGTGTGTATGGTGAATCAATGAAATACAGCGCCTAACCCTTCCCTATCTAGCCACTGCAGTGCCAGTATTATCCCCAGTGTGTAACGGTCCTGCTCGCCACAAACCGGATCCGGATTGCTGTGGATAGCCGGGTTGGGGTTGGAGAAGGCAGGGTTAATGATATGCAGGCTGGGGTCAAGGCAGGCAGCACAGGAGGATGGTTGAGGTCACAGGCGGGGGTCGGCATCAGGAAGGCTTCAGTGAAGAGCTTCAGCATAGGTGCTTCAGCGCAAGGGAAGGTCTCTGGGACAGGACTCCTACAGCGCAGGGGATCCATTGCAGTTGCTCCAGGAAAGGAGGTCCTAAGGAATAGGGAGGACTTTGGCATAGACACTTCAGCATAGATGCTGCAGCGTAATGAAGGCGAAGACTTAAAGAAGTAGGAAGCTTTAGCACGGGGCTTCAGCACAGGAACGGTCTCTGTACGGAGGAGAATCCAGGACACAGGAAGCCTCGGCACAGGGGCTTCAGAACAGGAAGTCCAAGACGGGCCAAGCAGAGGTGCTTGTTGCAAGCACACTCACAGGAAGAAAGGATTATGCTCAGCCATTTCCTGGTGGGAAGGGCTGACCCTAAATAGCATGGGCAGCCAATAGGGTCAGAGCTGCATTGCAGGCAGCATGAAGCAGACTGCAATGTGAGTTCAGAACCAGTTGATTCCAATTGCCAAGTACAGGGAGGGCTTATCCTGGGAGCACTATATAATTTAAGGGTGATTTCCAGCCAAAACTAGGACCAGAACCCTTACACAGTGTTTTGCTACAAACGATGACAACTTGTCACCAGGCTTTAAGTTTTTCACAAGTTAACACTTAGTGTGTCTGCCATCCATGTGGCTGAATTTTTACCAAGCTTGGTCCTTCTGCTGCTTTGTCAGTGTCGTCTCTTGGAGTTATACCGGATCTTGTCCCTTCAACCTATACATTACTAATAGATGGAACAGTAACTAGTAGTTAGGTCATAGGACATACAACATACATTCAGCTCTGCTAATGCTTAGATATATTGAGTTTATGACTAATTAAGTTTAATTCTTTTTATTGAGCTAAAATCACTATTGATACATGGAGCTCCTAGTCTAAGCTGCCATCTTGCCAGTTGCATGGTCTTTTTTAAGTGCAATAGTAGTGACAGAGTGGTGGAACTGTAATTTTAGTAATTAGCCCACTCCAGAGCCTTTAGAATGCCGGGTGTAGGGACCATCTATTTCTGAGGAATCGGATGTTGACTCATCTTGATAAAAGTGAGCCTGCATCCCTATTTATACTCCTCCCAAAATAAAGATAAATTTTTTTTTGCATTGGCATTGAAGGAACACCATATTTACGGCAAAGTCATATGTCTGCAAAAGATTTGCCCATCTCTAGTAATTGGACTAGATGTTGTGTGTCAAAAACGCAATCCCTTGCTAATTCCCTACATTCAGCACTGGGAAATGTTGGCCCATTATTACTGAACTTAGCGGCCTATGCTATAAGCGTCGATAGCCACTTATCGAGCACTAATCGGCCAAAATGCCTACTGATATTCAGTAAGCCTCGATAAGTGGGCGATAAAGGCATGATTCTCTAACAATTTCATCCGTCATAAAAAAATCGCCCGGTGTGCAGCGATAAGCCATTTATCGGCAGGTTCTGAAACTCGTGCAATTCTAGTAGGCAAGATTAGGTTATCGAGGCCTATCGTGGCTCTAGAATGGTGAGTTTCTCCCAAAATCCTCATGCCAGGAAAAGCTGGCGTGAGGCTGGTGAGAAGCTGCTGGGAGGCAGTGAGACAGGACTTAGCACAAAAAATTTTTTATTTTTCCTGCATCGGATTGATTCTGGGGGTCTCCGGAGCTGATATCCATTAATATCAACACCGGAGACACCCGACATGAATCCCATGCAATAAAAATGCATTTACAGGCAATTTCATTAACTTAGCAGCTAATCGCTAATACAATGAAGGGGTTAACCCCTCCCACTACCCACCAAGGGCCAAATACCCCCCTTTACCTAACCACGCTACCCACAATAAACCCCTTTTACCCACCTCCTCTACCCCCACATGATTGATACCAGAGGCCGCGGGTGTATGTGGAATTTCCTACATATTGAGCAATATTTGGTTTATTGCCCGAACATTGGGACCCAATTTCCCAGCAAATACACTAGTGTTAGATACAGAGACAAGCATACCTTGACTTGTCACTTGTTTGGTTAGCTTTCTCACTTTCAACAATTTTTTGTGACTTGGTGCCTGTGTTGGTATATTAGTCAACTTATACATATTGCGTGTTTGCTCTCACTCTTTAGTACAACCCTACTTGACTTTGCACTTTTTTGTTGTGTTATATACCATTTTATTCCAATGGAGGGAGGTAGACGTGGTTAGGACTTAAGGGAAGTACTGCAGCCCTTGTTTGGGGGGCCTTTGGGAACAGGCCTGAAGAAGAAACACTCTGTCCCGAAAGGTTGCCCCCCTTACACAACTACACCGTCTTCTCCCATTGTTGTCTTATACCTCATTCCCCTCCCGCTTCCCCCATCTCCTTTGTGTCATTCCCTTACTCTCCCGCAACCTCCTCCCTCCCCACCACGTCCATTTGACACTTGTATATACAACATGCTCGCATGATCCAAAGTACAGCATTATTGTAGCACTCGTTGTTTCTTCAATACAATTCAATTTGGCATACTGTATATCCAGTGTTGAATTTTCATTTATTCAGTGTACTGGGAAAAATGTTATTCTTCTATATTATATTTGGGAGGGCTCAGGGTCCCACCTTTTTTCCCGTCCACCTACCTCACAATGTTCAAATTATATTTTAGAGTGCATCGTATACTCCATACTTTTTGTACTCTTATAAGTGTGATTTTTTTAGAGAGAAATACATATTGGATTTAAGCTTACAACGTTGCTAATCACGTTCTAGCCAGCCTAGAAGAAAAAAAAAGGCCATAAATTAAGGGTACACTCAATTAAACAATTCAATCTCCAAATTATTAATGTTGGTTGCTGGTTTTAAAGAGGGACCATTTGATAATATAGAAACAAGTGTTTTTCAGGTCTCTGAGCAGTTTAACAGTCCTCATAAAAGTGTAACTGTGCAATCAGTTTTTCAATTTTTAAAATGTTATTTCTGATGTTTGTTCATTTTGACCCCCACTTTACTCTATGAATAATAATATCAAGCCAAGTAAAGTTTTATTGAATATTTGACACCATACACCACAGAACTCAGTGAATGTAATTCTGTCTCTCATCTCCGTCTCTCTTTCTATTTCTTTGACATTATCTATTGGTCTCTCTGGAACCAAGGCTATTTTTGGTGTCGATTGTGAAAGTATTTGGTTGATATCTTGGTCTGTGAATGCTACAATTACTGCTCTAGTCGTCAATCTCAATGACAGGTTGCCAAAATTCTCCATGTACACCTAAAAGAAAAGGGAAACAAAGGAATTCTTAAGTAATGTGATCCACCTTAACAGGGAAGGACATAGAGGTGGTCCTAAAACCTTAAAAAAAATGGAAAACAATGAAGCAACAATAAAGTCAATTGTAATATATAGTTGTACAATGTACTGTAGGTTCTTCCAGCATTAATATTAGCTAGTTAATTGAAAGAATATTGGGTATACAACTCCATCTTTTATATAGTTCAATATGCTTTGAGTGTCCAACATTGCTCTCAGACCCAGTACACCCTGCTGAATTCCAAAGTGATATACAGTAACAGAAGCAGATAGAAGGAGTGGACATATTGGATTTTTAACTTAAATGTCAAATATTAGCTGCAATAGTGTGACTTGTTTATTGTATCAACACAGCTATTATCAAGGCATTGACTTATAGAAAGTGCTCAAACTCAAATATATATTATATATATGAAAAAAAGGATGTCAAGATCGCGCCTTGTTGTACTAAGCAAAAACCAGAATACAAATATTGTATGTAAAGTACAATTAATGTACTTAATAGTATATACTCCCAATAATGACTAATGTTATACATATACAAAATGACAAAGTGTGCAAATGATAGCCTATAACATACAATGACAATATTAAATGGTAGATTGTGAGTAAAAAATTATATAAATGAAATAAATAATAAAAATGGTAATGTAAAAAATAAAAATAAAAGAAAATGTCCATATAAAACAAAAAATCAATACTATAACCTGTAATAGGTCACAAATCTGTTAAAACGGATCTTGGCAGCCTTCTTCTTGGGCACAACAACCTCCCTTGACACAACCTAACAAAAAAAAGAGAAGAAAAAGTGCCCGATCTTCGTGTGATAACGTATATAAAATGTAAAAAAACATGGACAACACGATTCAAAACTCACAAAAATCCAAAGGTAACAGGCATTTATGAGTACAACTCATGCTCCAAGGCTGTTATGAACCGCTGCTGCTGCGCTGGTAATGCTCCGGAATTACGTCACACCTCTTTCCTGTTGGCGGTGTTACACACTAAGGTGTCCTCCGGCAAATCTCCGCCTAGTACACAGGTTCCTTTTGGATGTGTCTACTTCAGCAATCAGGAACGGAACACAGCCTTGATTCTCTATCAAGTCTTGTGATAGCACACAGTCCTCGTTTCTTCAGACCAAGCTGATTTCATAAGGGAATCACCCCCATCACCCTGATCCTGCTGCTCGAACTACAGTGTACCACGGCACAGGTTTGTGTGCGGTGATGTCAGAGCAGCAATGTGTGCCCCAAAAGAATGATGGCACCACCACTGTGAGTGGTAATCAAGCCCCCAAATTGCATACCCCAAATCACAATGTGCATAATATATATTGAACATAAGCAAAAAAATAATAAGTGAATAATATAATACCAGTTGGCTTATGGTCCTAGCACTCTTGGAGGGGTTAATGAAAACAGTGAGGGATGCATGTTTTTCTGAGTTTAGGGCAGCTTTTATGTTGGCTGTTTCTGAGACCCTAAGTATTGGGGAACTCATGAATGGCACTAAATCCAGGTCAGATGGGTTGTTGTGGAATGAAGTTCAGATTTTGGGGTCTTCCTTGTGTTTCCTTAACCATCAATCAAAGACAGACCAGATGGGTGTAAACACATGGACTAGCAGGTGTCAGGGGTTTTTTCAGCATGCCTTGTGAAGTCCATCAGGTAGGAGACACATTGACTGCCCATGGGGGTATCTCTTTTAAAGTCTGAATAAATAACATTCATACTCACTGAGTGTAGATGAACATAGCAGTATCTAAACTCGTAATTACTGTGTCAATTTATTTTTATTTTCTGCTACATGTATTTACATTGGTATATTAAAGTTATATTTTATTGAACTATAATCATTTCCGCATTTATTTTTTATATGAAGCAGGTGTGCACCATATAGAGGACCTCTCGTTCAGTGCGCCTCTCAACGCACACTAATATTATCATCTCCTTGGTAGCACTCAGCATTTATACTTACTCTGGTTGATCGAGGACCCCTCTCTAATAAAGCTGAAATGAATTAGATATGGAAAAAAAATTCATATAAAAGGTTTAGTATTTTGTATATATATTACATTTTCTTCATTGTGATAGTGCCATACACAAAATTTCACCTGAGTTTCACCACTTTTCACCAAAATTTAGCAAACAATTTCAATAAATTACAGTATATAGGTATAAAGAGCTGTGCACATTGACTTTTAAAACGTGGCAGAAATTTATTTAGCAAATCTTGCTGTTTTGGCATACTTTTCCTTGAAAAAACAAACCACATCCTAATAAGAACACTATAATCTTTCCTTGGGTATTTAAATGTAACAATGTGACTCCTCTTTTTCCTTCTACTCTTACAGTTTGTACCTCTGAAACATTAAATCTTTCTCTCCATTTTTGAACACTCTTCCCCTCATTATGTACCAAGTTCAATCACTCCCTATATTCAAGAGCCACCAGAAAAAATCACCTTCAGAATGCTGTACTTGCATAGCTTTGTATTGCCACTAGAGCATTCGCTATGTATCTACTTATCCTCTTGACATCCCGCTCTCTCTCTCTCTCTCTCTTTCTCTCTCTCTCTCTCTCTCTCTCTCTCTCTCTCTCTCTCTCTCTCTCACTCCTTCCCCCCTCTCTCACTCCTAACTCTCTTTTCTCCTTTAACCCTTTCCTTCTACTCCCCTCTTACACAACCCGTCTCTTACTCCCTTCCCCCTTCAATATGTCTCTCTCTCTCTCCCCCATCTCAGACTCCCCCTCCCGAACTCCCCCTTTCTCTCACTCTGCCCCCTACCTGTGGTGCATCTAGGCCCTACCTGGAGACAAAAAGAGAACCCCTATGTGGCTGAGAGTGTAAGTTGAGCCTAACTTCCAGCGGGGCCTAACTCCCGGGATTGGACCATTGATGTGGGCCCCTCTCTGCCACATGGCCTGGGGCAGATGTCCCTGCACTCCCCTCTGTTTGCGGCCCTGTGTGGGGACAAGGGGTTTGCAATGTGAATGTGTGAGGAGAGGGAGACTGCAGTGTCTATGGGCCTATTCACTAAGCGCTGTAAAACAATAGCAGGGCTGTTTAAAGCGCCGGTTTTGACAGCGTTGCTATCACGGTATGCAGAAAGCCCAGAATACCTGTGATAGCAACATTTGCAAAACTGGCGAGTAGCCGGAAACTTTTATATAACACAGGTTGAGGTAATATGCATTAGTAATAAGTAATAATAAATGAAAAATTGCATTTTTTAAATATAATTGTCTCAGTAATAAATTAGCAAATATACATATAGCTAAATAAAATATGTATAGAAGATTATTTACTAAAGTCATTTCTATAGCCAACGCACATTAGTTCAAGTCCAACCAGTGGTATAAAGTAACTCTTTCTTACACCTGAATAGGGTAACATATTTGTAAATAGTACATAGTCTTTATGATGAAACCGAAGACTATATAACTTGCATGAAGTGTAAATAGTCAAATTGTAATAAAAACATATGAAATACCCAAAAGATATGTAGCACAAGTATAAAACATGAGGTTGAAATGTGAACAATAATTATATGTAAAGTATAAGTTAAATAACCATAAAAAAGGAAAAATTCTAAAACTTGTAAATATATATATAACAAAAAAAATAATAATAATAGTAATAAACTAAACATATAATCAATGCTTACAAATAATTACACAACCAACATGAATTACTGAAAATTTAATCAAACCCACTAATAACATAAACAATAATCCTTTTGTGGAAATATGATGGTTTTTAGAAAATAAATTAAATCAATTAACAAATAACATTAAACATAATAGAATAATATAATATATATATATAGATATTAAATACCAACACAACATAACATACTGTCCAAAGTACAATCAGATTATAGAAAATGAGTAAGAGCCCAGTCTATATTAATCCCGTAGGGTATTCTAGTTCTCAACGTGAAGATCCAAAATGCCTCATGTTGATCTATAATTTTAGTTCTATTCCCTCCCCTGAGTAAGGGGAGGATAGATTCAATACCCTGGAACCTGAAATTCTCAATTCCACCTTTTGGGCAACCAGAGAAATGTTTTGGGACCGGATGATTAAGATCCCCCTTCGATACAAGCCGTAGGTGCTCCATCATCCTGATTTTAAGGCACCTCGTGGTCCTACCCACGTATTGTCGTCCGCAACCACACGTTATTAAATAAATGATAAATTATGAGTTTATCCAATGTTTCCTACAAATGGACCTAATTTGCTCCACTTGGGCACTATATGACGTAATGAATAAGGGGGATTCATTTAGTAACAATTTCTTTAAGGACCGCTTCAGTAAGTCCACTCTATCCATAGTGGAGACCTCCTGGATGGATTTATCCAAATCTCGTTTATTGTTACGTCGTTTAAGGAATCTATCATAAAGATCCTTGGGCTGAATGTTAAAATCTTGGTCAGTTGAACAGTTTAGCCTTAAGCGCATGAACTGTCCTTTTGGTATGTCCCTAAGTAAGGGTTTGGGGTGACAGCTACTTGCCCGTAGAAAATGTTGCGTAAGTTGGGTTTGCGATATGTGTCAGTTTGAATGTTGAGTGCAGTATCAATGTATAAATATAAATCTAAAAAGTGTGCATGGTGATGATTGAATTTGTACGTGAAATTGAGATTGTAGTCATTAAGGTTAAGTGTATCGATGAAAGATAAAAGTGTAGAAACATCACCCTCCCAAATGAAAAGAAGATCGTCAATAACACGCCTATAAACTAAAATGTGCTCTCTAAATATGCTCTTATCTCCAAACATGTTGAACGACTCCCACAACCCAAAAAAGAGGTTGGCATAGGAAGGAGCGAATCTAGTTCCCATCACCGTTCCATGTGTCTGGAGATAATAAACCCCGTCAAAAAAGAAAAAATTGTGAGTGAGAAGAAACAGAATAGAATTCAAAATGAAAGTGATGTGTGCTGGTGACAAGTCTGAACGTGAAAGAAAATGATGTGCCGCTGCCAACCCCTGTTGATGATAAATCACTGTATATAACGAGGTTATATCTAGCATAACCCATATTAGGTTGCGCTTCCAGGTGATTCCTTAGATTTGTTTAAGTGGGTCTCCACTATCAAGGATATGAAAGGGCAAAAGCCGCACCAGGGGTTGGAGGAAACGTCAATGTACCGTGAGACACAATCTACCAAAGATTATATGCTGGAAATGATAGGGCACCCAGGAGGGGAGATCAGCGACTTGAATCTTTGGGAGATGGTGAAATATGGCCATGGTAGGGGTGGCATTGTATAAGTATTCAATGTTATTTTCATTGAGAACTCCAAGCATTGAGCCCTCATCAAGGAGTTCCCTCTGAAACATCAGGGTAGGGTCTGGGTCATGCACCAATGACATCACTCCTGGGAGTGAGTGGCGTGAACAGCCAGCTTTAAAAGTGTTTGTAGTTGTATTTTAGCTCACACCTTGATAAAGTCCTTTTGGACAAAACACGTAGGGGCTTTTCTTCACCTCCATTGTGAGCTGTCACGGGAGACTCCTGTGGCGGGTAGGATCTCGGTGGCCGGAACAGCAGGAAGCGAAGTAGGGGTCACAAGCAGGGGTCCGAGGCAGGCGGCAGGTAGCGAAGTCAGGTAACAAGCAGGGGTCCGAGGCAGGCAGCAGGTAGCGAAGTCAGGTAACAAGCAGAGGTCGGCAACTAGGAGACTGGAACAGGACAGGTGGGGCAGGACAGGTCCGGGAGCAGGGACTGAGAACAGGGAGCAGGGACTGAGACCGGGGAGCAGGGACTGAGACCGGGGAGCAAGGAACAAACAGGGACAAGCCAGCTTACTAGCAAGGGCCTTTACTGTGAACAGACTACAAATACAGGTACAGGAACAGATCAGGATCAAAGACAGAGGCATGTGCATAGGAGTCTGACTTGAAGCAAAGGCAATTGAACCAACCAGGAAGCAGAAGCTATAAAGGACAGAGACAGGAGCAACAAGAAGACAGACAGGCAGACAGAGGAACCCAGAGGAAACAGAAGACAGCAGCACACCCAGTGGACAAAGAAGAACTATGGCTAAGCAGGAGGTCTAGGCGATCCTGACATGAGCTAATTTGGAATAAAATTTGAATTGAAATCTGAAGTTGCCCTGGAGTTTTTAATTATTTTACATGGATCTTGGCTGTGCTCCTGTCTCCAATTACATCTTCTGTACTTACCTTGAGGACTGCACGCCTTTGAGTGACTGGCTTGTCCTGTATCAATACTGGCAGGTAATGGGCAATAGCCATGATATATTTACCCTATGCTAGTGCTTTGTTATATATTTATCCATCTCCAGGGAAGAAATACATGGGCCATTTATTGTGGTTGTCAGGTGGACACCATTAGGTCTGTATCTCCCCTGGATTGTTTTATATGTAAAACATACTGGACACCTAACAAGCTCCTATTGAACCCCCAAAATAACCACAACATATATAAGCATATGAGTGTCACAGAGGAGTGCTACTGAGCATGGCATTATATATTTAAAACCAGTGACAGAACATAAAACACAGACAGAGCCCAGTGCACATCCAGTGAAACTCATACACGGTACAGTGCCTAAATATATATGTATAAATATCTATTAAATAAAATGGTCTTTTAGTTTAACATTTTTGGCCAAAATTGTTGTAAGCCCCTGAGCCACTGCACGGCAGACCACCTTTCCAGGGGTCCCAAACACTAATATAAATTCTTAATAACCTGTGCAATACCAGGAATAATGATTTATAATAAATCTGTCAATATTAGTTGCAAAGTTCTAAGTCTGATTGAAGCTTTTAATAACCTGTACATTACCAGGAAAAGCACTCTGCATTAGATTTGTCACAACCATACTGCAAGCAAGCAAGTTCCCCTGAGTGGGAGATGCTATGGAGCGAGCTTTTAACCATTTAAATGTGGGAGGGGGTAAGCTTCAATTAGGTAGGAGGTTGCCACCCTCCAATCAGCTAAGACTAGCTGAACAAGAATTGTAAAATATACTGGACACCTAACAAGCTCCTATTGAACCCCCAAAATAACCACAACATATATATAAGCATATGAGTGTCACAGAGGAGTGCTACTGAGCATGGCAATATATATTTAAAACCAGAGACAGAACATAAAACACAGACAGAGCCCAGTGCACATCCAGTGAAACTCATACTCGGTACAGTGCCTAAATATATATGTATAAATATCTATTAAATAAAATGGTCTTTTAGTTTAACATTTTTGGACCCCTGGAAATGTGTTCTGCCGTGCAGTGGCTCAGGGGCTTACAACAATTTTGGCCAAAAATGTTAAACTAAAAGAACATTTTATTTAATAGATATTTATACATATATATTTAGGCACTGTACCGTGTATGAGTTTCACTGGATGTGCACTGGGCTCTGTCTGTGTTTTATGTTCTGTCTCTGGTTTTAAATTGTTTTATATGTAGCCAGGTCCCCTCCGGTCCCCTGGTATTGCGCCGCTCCCCTCCTTACCTCCGTTGTGTGCAGGGCTTAGTGTGGGTGGCAACAGGATCGCCGGAGGCTCCGGCGGCCCTCTGCAGGGCGCTGCCATCTGGCGCAAGGTTGCGCATGCGCGAGGAGTCACGGTGGCCATTATGAATGTTGCACATGCTTAGTATACTTAGTGTACTATGCACACGCGGCGGCCAATAGGAATAGGCTCTGCGGGGACTACAATTCCCATAGTGCTTAGGGCATGATGTCAGGAGCAAATCACGTGGCCAGGTCTCCTGCAGGAGGAAATACTATTTTGCGCGCTGAAACAGGAAGAGCCAGTCAGAGCTGGGACAGGATAGGGGTAAGAGATGTGTGTGCAGGGGTCTGTGAACCTCTGTACTAGGACAGATTCCCCCTAGGCCCCAGCTAGGCCCCGACTCACGTTAATAGATTGTGGCTGCTACAGGGACAGGCCCTTCGGTAGGGACCCTGCCCCCATAGCTATTTAATGATTCAGGGACACTGCTGCTACGCTGCGCGATCCTGATACTTGTGGTCTGAGACCAGACAACTGTGGCAGAGACAGAGACTATCTTCATGGTGGGACACTACGGCAGGACACCACGCCACACGGAGGCGGGCTCGTCGTGGAGGATATCGTTGGATCGGAGGATCCCCTTGATTTCTAAATCGGCAGGTACCTATATCTCAAAGTGCACCAACCAAGTACACACACCATAGTGGCAGTGCTGACCACATATAGGGGTGGAGGTTGTATACTTCTGGACACTCATGGGAAGTTGGGTGCCGAGGGCTCATCAGGTACTATGGACACGGTGCGGGTTACATGGTGGTGGGATAAGGCCCTGCGTGGTGAAGGTATAGCTGTAACCAGTAGCATTATTATTTCCAGTTATACTGCATATATCTATGTGTCACAGTAAAGGTTATTGTTAATAATCTGTGTGCTATTATTATTTGTTCCTGCACGGGGCTATCCCACTTAGTTAGGATCCCGTGTAGGTGGAGGTGCTGTCACCTATCCAATCAGGTACACCCCAGACTCACAGTGGCGGAGGTTCAGGCCTCCTGTGAGCCACAGGTAAAGCACCACACACACCGTAGACGCCTTATCTCTCAGAGGGTGGGGGAAAGTGCGCTACATATATGTGGACTTATTCACGTAAAAAAGCATTTATAGCGTGATACTGCACTGTTTTCTCTGCTTTGTGAATAGCAGATCAGGCAGTATCATGCTATAAAGTCATTTTTCGCCCACTAAACCACTTATCACTGCTTTGTGAATAGGCCCCTATTTGTGGGGAGAGGGGAGCTGTAGTGTGTGTGTCTTTAAAGAGGGGCTGTAGTGTGTGTGTTTTTAAAAATAAATAAATAAACAACTACAGTTAAAGGTCAATAGAAAATGTAGAATATAATGTTTTAAAAAAATCTATATGACTATACACAAGTATTTATATTATTTATGAAAAATAAAAAAGCATACATTTAGTCCATAATAGTAATAATCCCGTCAGAACAGGGTGTTACTGGTCAATACAGTCCTATTCTGATGGAATTATTACTTAAGCAGAACATACAAAACCTGGAGAGTGCACAAACAAGACTTTCCAATGACACACACCACTAGTTTTGTGTTTTTAGCTTCAGTACACAATACATTTGTTTGTTATATGTAATATGATGCCAATGTAAACCTATTTGTTAGAGATGAGTGTATGATTACAACTTGTCTCAAAGAAATAAGGATTCTTTTGATTTATAATTTTACAATAGCAAACTTATGAATAGGTATAAGATATAAAATAGATGCAAAAAAAATAATCGCCATTAAAGATTCTGTTAATATAACATAAATAAATATATTTTTTATATAAACTATTTGATTTAGATCTTACAAAAATATATATTACTAAATATCTTTGGCAAACATACTTGCTAAAAGACTGGTGCTCTAAATGTGTTTAAAAAAATGTATGGTAATGTGCATGATTTCAAAAAATGCTAAACCTGTTAAACATGAAACAAAACTCTTTTGGAAACATATATGCCCTATATTTGAGTTCTCCATGACCCCTAAAGCTATCACACTTGCTCCATTTGATGTGCATTTTTGGTGGAAGTACCCTGCAAATTGCAAATAACTGACATGGCTACATGAAATCTCAGATGGGAAGGCTAAATCAGCACTAATGTTGACATTGTCAAATTATATTTTGAAGCCAAATTCTCTGCCAAGGAACTGACCGGAGGCTGTCCTTGTACTTCTGGAGACACAAAGCTGTTGTCTAGACAAAAGGGAAAGTGCAAGGTCAGCAGGAACTTCTGACAAAAAAAATGTCTCCTCCGCACCCTGACTGAAGGCCATTTGCCACCAAAACAGATAGACAACTAACCAAAGACATTTTCTGTACCTGGAACAGCTGCGTAATCTTTACATGCCGTTACTATAGATGTTGGGGAAATTATTGTAAACAACACATGAATCAACGTGGCAAAGATGTCTCATACAAATAAACATCTCTATGACATTGGCACACCTGTTGTATCATTGCTGACTCTGTTGCTAGAAACAAGGACACAGAGCAAACCAGCTACATCATCTCCCACCCCTAATTTCAGGCCACACCACCTTAAGAGCCTGCTCTGAAAGGCAAATTGATGCAGACCTGGTATAAAGGTTATGCCTCCTTCCAGCAGCAAAAGAGAAAGTACATATATTTAGTTATTTTCCTTGTGTAATTCATTTTTGTCTAAGGCAAGTTATTGTCTATTATTAACACTATGGGTGCCCTATGACAGAGCCACTACGGCACGGGGTCTTACACTCTAGGGGCAGCATGATGTAGTGGCTAGAATGTGATCCAGGAACATAATGTGATCTGGCATGCAAGGAAACAAAAGAGGAGCACTCCTCTTCCATTTCTGTATTCAGTGACGCTGCAATCAGGGGATTGCTCTGAGAAGTGGTCAGGTGATCGCGATATGCCGGAACAACTGAGCACCCTGGTGCTGTGGCCCCATCCAGCATGCAAAGGGTTAATGTATTTTCAATTTCTTTTATTTGTTGCTAAATAAAATGCAGGAAAGAAAATAAAATGTTGAATATGTTAATGATTGCATCTGGCTTTTCCCATTTCTGTACGTGGTTGTGTTTTATGCCCAGTGAAATGTGTATATTTAGTGAATGCACACTGGGCCATTGTACAGTGCATACAATACATATGTACAGTAGGTTTGTGGTGTTAATATGATACATTAATTAAATGTTAAAGAGATATAAAAAGATACTGTCCAAGTTCACACTAAACCCCTAAAGTTAAGATGCAATGAATACAAAATATAAGGCAGAGTGCAGAAAAACACTCTAATGTAGTACTTCCCTTAAAATCAGCACTACCAATAAGCATAAGAAAAATAAATAAAAGTTATTATAACGACGGCAATGCTGTATTTCAAATAAGAAAGAATACAATAGTATAATTTATTTTAGTGTAACCCTCCTTACCCGGCTCTAAAGGAGGTGACATCTGATTAACTATACACATTGGCAGTGTTCAGTATCTCAGGCATTTGCAGGCTGCTGGGTTGGTTCAAGTTGAGCGTGAATAAGTATATAGGAAAAAGATTGGTTCCAGGAACATTATAAAACAGAAAGGTGCTTTATTTGACAGCAGTCAATAACACTCCACAGGTATTGACAACTTGCTACTCGTCAGAAAACTCAGAAAAACTGTGACAAACAATATACATCTTCCCCTGGTAGTTCCCAGTCCTATTCAAGGGAGGCACTTGACTTAGTGGCCCATTTGAGATGGTACGGTGGGTACCATTTGTAGGGAGGATATGATGCGATGAGAACCTGATGGACAGACAGGTTCTACCTGAATACAAGCTGCGGTGTTGGCAACTCTATGGGATAGTAGCGTTCAAGCTGCGGTAGGCGCAACTCTATGAGACTTGGACAAGTGCCATGCCTCTCCCACAACTTGAGGTCCCAGTTCCTTTAAATGACACTATCTTAAAAGGGCACATTCCTAACTGACAACAACAGTGACAGGACATATCTTAATACACATAACTATACACACAAACCTATTTACGGAACTCACAGTAAGGACCCAATTAGAACCTGCCTGTAGAACAAAGGGTGGAGCTTTATGTACCCGCTATGATTCCTAAGGTGACATCACTGGTCACAGTGTAAAAAGGGAGGGACAAAACCTGCGTAATCCCTCCCACTTAACTCCTTAAGACATAAGCCCCATTAAAGAACTACTAGTGCCCTGAGAGAGGGCTACATTAGTAGTTATTTAAATAAAATGAACACAAATTCAAGCATTTTTTTAAATCCTCATAGACTCATACATAAATTATTGCACATCAGTATACATATGTAAATTCAGTTTTAAGTCAATGTAGTTCTTCCAGTATGCATACTTCAAACATTCAGCCTGGAATATGCATTCCGAGGATGATGGATAGCTCATTTCAATTTAAGATGCCTGTCATAAATGGCCCACTTGTGAGCACATAACCTGTATATGTGACATGGGTAAATACAAGCCGCTATCTATCTGATCCACTTTTCACATCTGCAAGGTCCCTCAAATGTAATAATTTCTTCCCCTAACCTGTAAAAAATACAGTATATCTTAAATCACTGCCTCCACTAAAGAGATATCAAGATTCACTTGCAGAATCTTTGTTCCCTGTTTACTAAGCAATATATATTACTATCTTCAAAACGTGCAAAGTTCAATCAAAGCTGGAAAGACAATACTTATAATATTTTAGATTTATTATACAAAAGTACAGTGCTTAGATTACAGAAAAAAATTATTTAAAAAAAAAACATGCAGTGCAATAAATGCAGATAGTTTTGCAAAATTAAGTTAAATAAACAGAAATCCATACTTTACCACATAACATGTATCAGATTCCTTCTAAAAAGGTTATTGGAGTATTAAATATGAGAATTAACGTGTCTGACATCAGAGCACACGTCTTGTTGAATTCTAATTTAATATTACAAATGTAGGGTTTATATCCTAAATTCCCTTACTTGAAACACAGCATAAGCTCACCTTCTGGGTATATTCTTAACATTCCTTCCTAATCAATCTGTAATGACACTTTTATAGCTTCAGAAAAAAAATCTTTTGAATTAAAAAAAAAAAATGCTTGAATATATCAAATGTCCCATATCTTTCTCCCCATAGCTCCTAGAGTAATGGGACTAGTACAGTATGTTTAGGTGAGTTGTTACATATAAATGTATTTCCTCTCTGTGCATGACTTATTTTTCTCATACTCTCTGCTCCTCTTTGATATAACTGAGACTTGGCTCACTCAGAATGACTCTGCTCTGGAAGCTTCCCTCTCTTATGGTGGCCTTTCTTTCTCCCACACTTTAATGGCAGGGGTTATGGCATGGGGCTCCTCCTCTCCTCTCTCTTCTGTTACTGAACCCTTTCTATTCCTTCCTCTCTTGCTTTTCCCACCTTTAAGGCTCACAGTGTCCATCTTTTCTCTCCTCCCCCTGTCCAAGTGGCAGTCATCTATTGCCCACCTACCTCTACTTACCCCCTTCTATCTTTCTCTCTCACTTTGAATCCTGGCTCTCTTTCTTTCTATCCTCAGACTCACCTGTTCTTCTCCTTGGGGACTTCAACTGTCATATTGATGACCCTTCTCTCCCTTGGGCTTCCCGCTTTCTCTCTCTAACTTCTTCTTTTGGCCCTCAACAGTGGACTGCAGCCAGCACCCACAAGGATGGCCACTACCTAGATCTGGTTTTCACAAAAAAACTTTTCTCTCTCTGATTTCTCAAATTCCCTTCTTCCTCTCTCTGACCATCATCTCCTCTCTCTAACTTCTCCCCTTCTCCACCTCCATCTACCCCTCATTTCTGCAGAGACCTGCGCTCTATTAACCTACCAGCTTTTGATTCCACTTTACGCCCCTCTCTCTCGTCTCTCAGTTCTGCTTCTGACCCTGATAACCTGGTCAGGAACTATAACTTTGCCCTATCCTCCTATCTTGATCTATATGCCCTGCTTTCTCTGCCATTCTCGCCCTTCTAACCCAGACCCTGGCTAAATTACCACACGTGCGTGCTGCATTCCTGCACTCATTCCTCTGAACACCTCCCGAGGAAATCTCACACTCTCGCAGACTTCCTTCACTTCAAATGCATGCTATCCTGTTTCAACTCTGCCCTTTCTCAAGTTAAACAAACCTACTTTTCTTCACTAATTAACACCACAAATCTAACCCATGCAGAATCTTTTCTGCCCTTCTTCCTCCATCTCACCTCAGGACTTTGCCGACTATTTCAAGGAAAAGGTGGAATCCTCTGTATCCTCCTCCCATCATACATCTCCTAACTCTCCTGCCTTCCTTGACTCTTTTTCAGCTGTCACAGGGCAGCATGTGTCGTTGCTGATCTCCTCTTCTCACTCTACGACCTGTCCTCTTGACCCCATTCCCTCCCATCTCCTAAAACCTCTTCCTCCTACTATAATCCCTATACTCGCACACATTTTTAACTCCTCCCTCTACTCTGGTACCTTTCCCTCCTCCATCAAACATGCAACAGTTATACCATTACTCAAAAAAAGCAAGCTTCACCCACCTTTCTTTCTAACTATCGACCTATCTCCCTCCTGCCTTTTGCCTCTAAACTTCTTGAATGTCTTCTATTCTCTCGCTTGCTCCATTTTTTCAACCCCTATTCTCTTCTAGCCCTCTACAATCTGGCTCCGCCCTGCTCACTCCACGGAAACAACCCTCACTAAAATAACTAATGACCTGCATGCTGCCAAGACAGAGGTCATTACATTCTGTTCATATTACTCGACCTCTCTACAGTATTTGATACTGTGGACCACCTTCTTCTCCTTCACATTCTCCATACTCTTGGTATTTGTAACAAAGCTCTATCCTGGATCTCTTTTTACCTCTCCCATTGTACTTTCAGTGCCTCTTTTGCTAACACCTCCTCAATCGATCTCTCTGTGGGGGTACCCAGGGCTCTGTCCTGAAACCTCTTCTCTTTTCTCTTTATACACTCTCTCCTAGGTGACCTAATCACATCTCTTGGCTTCAAATATCACCTATATGCTGATGACAACATTTTTAACTTTTAAAACCCTGACCTTACACCTGCTGTATAGACCAAAGTTTATGAATGTCTCTCTGCTATATCATCCTGGATGGCCCTTCAAAGGCTTAAACATAACATGTCAAAAACAGAGCTCCTTATATTTCCTCCAAAACCTTGCCTTACTATCTCCTTCCACATTACTGTTGGAAGTACTATCATTAACCCAGTAGTAGCACAAGCACGCTGCCTATGGGTCACACTCGGCTCCTCTCTCATATTCTCCTGTCACATTCAAAAGGTAGCTAAAACTTGTCGTTTTTTCCTCTGCAATATTACAAAGATACGTCCTTTCCTCTGTTGCTCGACTGTTAAATCTCTGACACAGACCCTCATTCTCTCTCGTCTCGATTACTGAAACCTGCTGTCAAGCCTTCCTGCCTCTCACCTGTCTCCCCTACAATATATCCTAAACACTGCTTCCAGATTCACTCTACTCTTTCCTAAATCTGTCTTAGCGTCTCCCCTGCTGAAATCCCTCTATAAAATCTCATATCACACACTCAATTCTCCTCCTCACTTAAAGCTTTACACTATTTTGCTCCTCTTATATCTCAGCCCTAATTTCTCACTATACACCATCCCGACTCACGTTCTGCTCAAGGATTTTCTCTCTCTACTGTATGGTCCCAAGGCAAGGGAAGCGGTGCACAGCAATTGGAAAGATGGAGCTCAGCACATCAAAAATGGATAAAAAGCAATTTATTGGATGTGTTACATCAGGGTTCAGACATGCAGGCAAATAATACTCTGACGCGTTTCGCATATTATAGGCTCTTTGACAAAGCGCCTAGAATGCACAAAATGTTTCAGAGTATCGTTTGCCTACATGTCTGATCCCTGATGTCATCCATTCAATAATTTTTTTTAATCAATTTTTGATGTGCTGAGCACCATCATTCCAAATATGTGCACCGCTCCCCCTGCCTTAGGACCATACATCTGATATACATTTTCTGGAAGCACACCATAGACCAAAGAAGCTTCTGTATCTAGTGAGTACTACCCAATTGGGGTTGTTTTTCTCTCAATACATCTTGATTTGGACAATAAATACTCTAAGTGATCATAACTTACAAATGGGGAGGAGAACCGGTCAGACCAGCTTCACAGGCTACATCTGTCCTAATTATCCACACATCCCCACCTGCAGTAAGCACTTTTTCCAATAAAATGTGAATGGTAACCACAAAATATTATATATACAAGATCACGTAGATGCAAGAATTATTTCAACATCCCTACAAGCTTCATTTCACTTGACTCTTTATTATTGACTTTATATATATCCCTTTGAAATACTCTGTAGCACTGATCCCTGGACTTTTTTTTACCTTTACCTCTCCTCTCCCTACCCCTTTTGTATCTAAGGCCCTTTCCTGCCTTAAACCTTTCTCACCGACAGCCCCACACTTCTGGAATGTCCTTCCCCTCATTATCTGACTTGCACCGTCTCTATCCACCTTTAAGACCCACCTTAAAACACACCTGCTTAAGGAAGCATATGAGTAACTCCATGTCTGATACTTTACACCTCATACATAAACCTTGGTCACTTGCAGATGCACTTACCAGAACACCCTCCTACTGTCTCTGTACATTCTTCCTACCTACAATTAGATTGTAAGCTCTTTGGAGCAGGGACTCCTTTTCCTAAATGTTACTTTTATGTCTGAAGCGCTTCTTCCCATATGTTATTTGTATTATTTGTTATTAATAGGATTATCATGTGCATTACTGCTGTAAAGTGCTATGTACGTTAATGGTGCTATATAAATAAAGACAAACATACATACATAGAGACTAGTGTTGACTGGCTTAATCCTGCATTTGAGCAACAAATGTATATCTGACCTTTGCATTCTCACAATCATGAAGTATTTCATATCAGTTAATTCGTCTAATCGCAACTGTTACAAAGATTCATTTGTAATTCTCATCAATTGTTTTTAGATCCATGATATTTAAGTTTTAGTACATTCAAACCATTCTATGGACTGTGTTCCTGGCCACACCCTCTGGTTTTCTGAGACCGCCAAAGAATGTCTTTGTATGCATATACGTAATGTATGTATATCTTTATTTATATTGTGCCAATGTATCTAATACTTAGAGCAGTAATACACGTGACAAAATATTATAACACATCATAATATAACACATAATGGGAATAAGCTCTTTAGCCCCAAAGTAATATTAGGAGCCCCACCCAGAAGAGCTTACAATCTAAATGGTATGTAGTAAGAACGTACAGAGACAGTAGGAGGGTGTTCTGGTAAGTGCATCTGCAAGGGGTCAAGGTCAATGTATGAGGTGTATAGTATCAGCCACGGAGCTACCCATATGCTTCTTTAAAGAGATGTGTTTTAATAAAGGTCCTAAAAGTGGATAGACAGGGTGCTAGTCGGATATTGAGGAGAAGGACATTCCAGAGGTGTGGGGCAGTGAATGAGAGAGGTTTTAGGTGGGAGAGGGTTTTAGATACAAAAGGGGTAGAGAGAAGACATCCTTGAGCCGAACGCAAGAGTCGAGACAGTGTATAGTGAGAAATTAGGGCCAAGATGTAAGGAGGGACAGTATGGTGTATAGCCTTAAAAGTGAGGTGGAGGCTTTTGAAACATTAACTATGATGTGGATATGAACCTGTGTAATAGCGGAGATTTTCTTTTTGTGTCATTACTTGCTTATGTGTATGCCAATTGGATACACTAGACACTAGTCTCCCTATTCCTGCTACTCACAGGATACATTTTCAATATGGATGTCCCATAAACTATCAATATAATTGAAATTACATACTGGATGTTTTTTTTTTTGGTAGCATCAGATTTTTGTGTTTCATTGCCCCCTGCAAAAGACCTAAAGAAAATACATTTCTGCCAAAGAAATGGTAAGGAACTCAATTATATTCTTTGACTAGATTATCTGAAATGTTTATTTTTGGTTAGCTACTGTACCACGTCTTCCTAGAGAGTGGTTTTGACAATGTAAATTGTGATTAATCAAATTATTTCATTAGAAAAATGTGAAAAGTCATCAGAAATATGAGAAACTTTTAACTACTCATCTCAAGTATAGAAATATACATTAAACCATATATTCATGGTTTGCAGATGGTATGCATATCATGTTTACAGCCTCTATGCATTAATATTCAGTTTAAAAACAATTGATATACAGTAATGATGTAAATAGCAGTACACATCATGTCTTAGTTTTTGTAGGTAAATAAACCAGAAGTGTGTTTACAATAAACCAGTAACCTATGAATAAACATATTGAATTCTTTAGTTGCTTGAACATTATCAATGTCATTTTATGTTGCTTAATGTCAATATAAATACTTGTGATACAATTATTAAGATAACATAAGTGTAAGATATCTACACAGTTTTTCATTTCTAGGATTCACTTATGTCTTGTTTTCATAGTACATAAGTTTAGATGAATAGATGCCCAGCAGCCTATTAATCGAGTCCCAGACTCTGAAAAAATAATAATATACGAGTAACAAGATGTGTAGTAATACAGATTTACTTTGCAATGTGAGTACAATGACAATAGATTGATGTCCACACCTGCTAGTTGACGACTGTGATATTTTCACTTTCAAAGACAAATCTAACATAAGTAATATAAAAGATTGTACAAAATATTTTTTTACCCGTTCATTTATTTACAAGATTGAAATCAATAGTACAGAGTAGACACGTATGTTGGCTTTTGGAAGGCAGGAATCTCTGTTCTTCCCTATAGATGCAAAATAAAGGAAGCACATGGTCTCATAGTGTGAACCAATTTTTATAGATAATAAAAGTAGAGGCATGTAGTAGATGCACTCACATGGTACAAAAAGATTTTTAAAAAAAGCTTATCTGCCAGTTCTGAGAAGTTCAGGTAGCATCTGTCAGCCTGCTTAGTTTGAAATCAGCACCACCCCTTCTCCAGCACGTGATCGTTCTGATGTTGTTTCTAACATGCAAGCCCAGAGATAAGCTTTTCACCTTTTTGTACCGTGTATATATGCTTCTACTTTAATTGTCAATAAAAATTGGATCACACAATGGAACCACGCACTTCTTTTATTTTGTATCTATAAGTATTTATCTGGATATTGTCTACAGTATGTTCTTTGAAGCTGTGTTTTTCTTGATTGATCCATCTTTATATCACACAATTTTTTTAAGCCCAATCTGTTTTAAAAAAAATTAAAAATCTGACATACAGTTGCATTTGGACTGTTTGGATTCCTCTTTGGGACCATTCTTTGAGCCTTTTTGTCACTTTAATAATTTTTTTTTGTGATTTATTCCTTTTCCTTTTAATATATATATATATATATATATATATATATATATATATATATATATATATATATATATATATATATATATATATATATATACTGTTTTCACCTCAATTTGATGTTTCACGTATAATAATTAAGTATTTCTAACAACACTATTATAATTTTGGTTATTCATAATACTCGCATAAGTTAGCGCACATTGTTTTATGTATCTTTGATATCTGTTCTTCCTTATGCCTTTTTTTCATGTATTACTTGTGTAGCCATGTCTGGTTCTGGCTACTGATCTGCCCTGCCTAGCATGTAAATCATGGTATCAGTGCAGGCAGTGTTAGGCCCAATCCGGGTTTTTCCCTGCAGCGAGCATCTCCCTTGAGTGACAGGGGAGGGCGGGACAAGGTCTGTGTTCTGCCCAGTCTTGGGTTCAGTCCTTGGACCCTCCCCCAGGGGCTTCACATGTAAATGTAGTCAGGTGTCTCTCCCCTGAGAGAGTCTGACCCACAGAAGAGTGTGCGCAGGGCCCTGGCCACTTTCTATCTCCTCCAATAGGGGAGTGAGGACTATACCTCCTACTCCACCAGGGAGTAGGGGAAGAGTTAGGATCGACCCTTGGGGCCCATGTCTGGGGGTTGAGTCCAGGGATCATCCTGAGGCTTGGAAGATAAGTGAATCAGTTAAGGACTGGATTCTGTATGCTGTATCCTGTGAGTTTCAGAATAAAGCTGTTAAATACTCCTGCCTGAGACTACAATCTATCAGAGGGAGTATTAGAGGGTTCTCCTGCAGGGATTATCTCCGCCACTCCAGGACCCTGCATTAGATGGAGGCGCTGAACCATAGATAGAAGAACTAAACATCACCCCAAAAGCCTGTCCTGTCTTCCCCATAGAACCGGCAGAAAGCTAAGCATCCTGTAAACCAGTAGGTACCCAGCATTACACACCCTGTAATAGGCAGATCTACCAGATGGTGGGGGAAACACTGTTACACTTGTATAGCCTATTGATCAGTCCATGGCCTATAAAACATGGCATACTGCTAAATAAGTGAACATAATTGAACATGATCCATGGGGGGGAGTAGGCGGAGTTTGCGTGAGTGTTAGTGTTCTTTCTGTATGTATACAGTAACTCCCTAATCGTGATGTATTTATGTTTCAACATATGTTATTTTTGCATACTGTATGTATCCTCTGAAAATGTATAAGATGAGCAGCATGACTTTGATTGCTTAATGTGACAATATGGTTTTTTAACCATGTTGTGTATTGTGTTGTGTTGAGTCCTTGGCAAATACAAAATGGCATATACAATAGACAGTAATATAAGCAATGGAGCATCATTCCAGGCAAAAGTATTTAATATTATTTCCAAGCATGTCTGTTGCATGTAATTGATTTTATTGTTCATGAATGCGCTAACGTCTTTTACACTTCAGATGAGAGTACTGGGTAATGACATACAAATGGAACATTGAGTTCTCTCTTTACTTCCATGTAATTTTAAACATGAATATTAGTTTAGCTAAATTGCATAATGTGTTACAAAGCAAAACCCAGCATAAGAAAATGCAGAATAAGAAAACCCACGCGAAGACAATTATTATTGCATATTCCGTGTAGAAAATCTGGAAATTGCAATGTACTCATTTAGACTTCCACCACCAACATCACATCAGGTAATAGAAATAATAATAATAATATGTTCTTGTATAGCGCTGCTAGTTTTACGTAGCGCTTTACAGAGATATTTTGCAGGCACAGGTCCCTGCCCCGTGGAGCTTACAATCTATGTTTTTGGTGCCTGAGGCACAGGGAAATAAAGTGACTTGCCCAAGGTCATAAGGAGCCAACACCGGGAATTGAACCAGGTTCCCGTGCTTCAAACTCAGTGCCTGTGCTATTACTCACCGGGCCACTCCTGTTTTTTACTGTTTTATACAGTGGGGCTTAGGCGAGAGAGATGGGGAGGGTCGTAACAGATTGTTTATGGCGTTGCACAGTTGGCGTGGATGAGGTGATAAGGGTGTTATAGTATATTAATTTTTGTGATTTGAGACTGGAGGTATATGATACAGCTCACCATCTTGTATTAAAATGATTGTAGTAGCACACTAACTACTTACACTTATTTATGGGTCATTTTACAATTTTTTTAAATTAACACAAAGATTATAACATTTGATTTACAAGCAGAAGCAAAAGTCAGAGAAACCCAGACCAGAACATGTTATGCTCCAATATGGATTTGAAACATCAGGACCTTCTGCATCCAGTGAAAGAACATACTCCATCACTTCTTCAGAATGTTTATTTTTAGCCCATCATACCAGCACAAACACTTCTGTCGCAAACCACTAATCTTTACATGTGAATCCCAAGATATTGAGAGTAAATCATTGGCACAGGTAGGCAACTCTTTGTAAAGTGCTGCGTACACGGTTGGCGAGATATAAATAAAATTATACATATGTAGCGCACGTTCCCCCACCCCTTGGGAGATAAGGCGACTACTGTGCGTGTGGTACAATACCTGTCACTCACAGGAGTCTGAGCCTCCGCTGCTGGTAGCCTGGGGTGTGTGTAATAAATATGCTAATAGCGCCTCCACCTGGGAAGGATCCTCATACAGTGGGATAGCCCTCCCAAGACAATACAGTCAGTAATTGCACACAAGGTATATGTAACAGTATTTACTGGACAGTACGTATAATAATAAATATGCAACATAACATAACACACATAAAGTATAAAGAGCACCTAACCCAAACCCCCAGTGAATGTCCCAACAGTATTTTGGGTGCTAGGTACCAATACCTTGATGTCCCTCATCCCAGTGTCCCAGCCCACCCAAAGTGTAAGGAGTAGCGCTCTCCAATTAACTGTTGGTGCACTTGTTGAGATGGTACCTGTGAGATGGTACCTGCAGGGTGCGTCCGCACCCGGGCGCGCTGTGTCCTGCGACTGGCTACACGGACCCAACAGTAGTTGGTGACTCCGGTCCTCGCAGGAGAAAGTCTTCACATGGGGTGATAGGATCCCAGGTCATCAAGGGCCAAGATGCCTCTGCGTTTTGGCTGTGTCCTGCACCTCTGATGGTTGTACAGGGCCGTGTCCCTATTCTATGGCCGGTCCCTTTTCCTGACCTTCTCTCTCACTAAATTCTAACTCCTAAACTCACTAACTTACTAACTTACTAACTTACTAACTCCTAACTCACTAAAAGAATAGAGGCTGGGGCGCTCCCTTGTTTCTTAGGCTTGTGTTGTTGCCTGTTTTGTAATGTGTAACCAAAAAAAAAAGGGTAGTGTATACTTGCCCTTGTTGTTTTCTGCAGCTGGACCTGTAGAGAAGATAAAGCCCGGAATCTTCTTTAGAGTTGCAGTGGAGATGGTGGGTTGGTCAGCGCACGGGATTTTGCTCACAGGATGAAATGAGAGGATAAGGAACACGTGATTAGTGTTTAGATAGGCAAACAGTACATTATGCAGTAATAAAATGTTGTTACCTAAAATATTTAATATTTAATAAAATAAGGTTTAAATAAAATGCTTAAGTGGATAGCTGGAATAAAAACTTTTCATAAGTTAAAAAATGGGGATCTGTTATTTTAGGACTGATCTAAGGTGGGGATGGTGATATATAAAAAGGGGGGGTAAGAGCGGGTGATTAGCAGGTTTCTGTATATCCTGCTGTCTGACAGGGGTGGTAGTGCTGATTCGCAGAGTATAACGGGCAGTCTTACTTTATATAAGTGCTGCCAGAAGCGATATTGCTTCTGGCAGCACTTATATAAAGTAAGACTGCCCATTATACTCTGCGAATCAGCACTACCACCCCTGTCAGACAGCAGGATATACAGAAACCTGCTAATCACCCGCTCTTACCCCCCCTTTTTATATATCACCATCCCCACCTTAGATCAGTCCTAAAATAACAGATCCCCATTTTTTAACTTATGAAAAGTTTTTATTCCAGCTATCCACGTAAGCATTTTATTTAAACCTTATTTTATTAAATATTAAATATTTTAGGTAACAACATTTTATTACTGCATAATGTACTGTTTGCCTATCTAAACACTAATCACGTGTTCCTTATCCTCTCATTTCATCCTGTGAGCAAAATCCCGTGCGCTGACCAACCCACCATCTCCACTCCTAACTCACTAACTCACTAACTTCTAATTACTAACTTCTAAATTACTAACTTACTAACTCCCAAGTTACTAACTTACTCACTTACTAAGCTACTAACTTATTCACTCCTATATTACCAACTCCTAAGTTACTAACTTACTCCTAATTAACTACTCACTCACAAACTTATAACTCACTCCTTGACTGTCCTCCCCTCAACTGCCTTAACTGTCCCTCTCAACTGTCTTAACTATTCTACCCCTAACTGCCAGCGCGAGCCCCCTCACTCTAAAACTGCCTTTCTCCTATCTACCAATTGCAGCCGCCCTATTGGCTGAGCCCCACCGTGTCATCCGACAGCCCTGCGCATGCGCAAAGTTCCTCTTGTGCCAGCGCCAACCCCAACATGGCCGCCAGACTTGAGGATCTTCTGCGCATGCGCGACTAGTCTGCACATGCGCAAGAATTAACAAAAATGGCGGCGCCCTGCTAAGGGGCCTATACTGAGCCCGTCGCCTGCCTCATAAGTCGCTAGCACCTGTGCGCCCCCCACAACACTCCCGCAGCCCCCTTCGCATCACCCGCTCCTACTGAACACTCGTGCCTGCCCGCACGCAGCGGAGGTGAGGGGGACAAGGGGCAAGCCCAGAGGGAAACCCTGGCTACACATACAACACTGCTGACAAAGGAAGAGACTTTACAAAACTAGAATTAACTCAGCTGTTATGATCGATGGATAACTTATTAGTCACAAACAAATTGTTTATGAGTAACAAATACAGTATATAGAATTTCAAGACTTTTAAAAATGAATCTATTATATACTCTGTGATTATATTATATTGACTAATTAGGTATTTAATGATTTTACATGTATTGAATCGGCTATCATTTAAAAGTATGCCGCTCCCTCAACCTATTTGACATTACAAAACATGTTGGGGCACTGTGTGTTCATTAAGGAGCAGCAATCAGGTATTATTACATTTGAATGTGACTTTTTGCTGAATGCAACAAGGATTCAAAATCTATGTAGATGTAGGACGGCGTTCCTAAAGGTGTACATTTTATTTGTTTCTTTTAGTGGATTTTACAGTTCAGGCAAAACAAATTAATACTTCATTGTTACATGTTATTGTATTCTGTGACTGCTATGCAATAGTATTTATACGCCAATGGGTCATCTATGCATTGCAAGAAAATATCCTTTACATTTCCTGATCCTGAATTGTATATTTACACTTTTTAGATATAAATTTAAATTTGTTATTCATTAATTACCCTCTTTCGTGTGACATGGGTACCCCAATATTGGGATATTTCTCTTTTTGTTGGAGATGCTATATTTGCTATAAGATCAGTGTTACTTGTTCCTGGACAGATAGTATGTTGTATGTGTCTTGTTGTGGATTGCTCACACTCAGCAATGCAAGCATATTGCTGTATATGTTACAGTACAATGCTCAATATGCTTGTTTCTGTGTTAGAAAAAATGATGCCTCTCATGGGTACAGTGAAACACATTCTAAATATTACTGTGTATTCTCAGCACACAGAAATCTAGGAACAGTGCCGTTTCTCTCACAGCCATAATACAATGTTATATATTCTTACTGTGGTTTGGAATCATATAACAATCTAAAAATACATGCATATTTAATTTTATAGCTGTATCCTTAATAATTATAAAGTAAATTGTTTTTCAAAGGTCCTATAACTGTAATGTAGTATATACATGTTTGTTTGAAGATATGAAGTGTGATGTATACATAAATTATGGACGATAGCCTTAACTGTATAATCCAATTAACTTTTTAATTTCAATAACAAAATGGCAAATGTAAAAAAAATAATTTTTATTCAGTCTTCTTTAAACCACTCATATTTGTAACCCCTTTCGTGCGAGAGGATCAAGTTTTTTAACAGTCTACATTGATTGCCAATGTGGCTATCTAAGCCCCAATTGCAATATATACCTGGCAAAAGGATCACGTTTCCCTGGCACTTGAAGGTGATAATTAACCATGCACACAATCTGCATACATTGGTACGATTACGGGTCAACATAATATATTCCTCGGATCCGAAAAGAGAAAGAAATAGAAATTCAAAGTAGTCATTTAGCGGAATGGTATAATAATCTTGGCAATAATTTGTCTAACCGAAGGTCAATAAACACAACATGTTTTAAGAGAAAATGTTGTCAAGTTGGTTGTGTGTTTTAGCATAGTACATATTGTACTAATATACTCTAGACAATTTCCACTGTGTGTCTTGTTTTAGTTAGTTTCACATGGAATAACAGCATGGCCCAGCATAACTCTAAAGTCTGAACAGCTGCACAGCATTCATCATATAAAATGGCTTTTTGCCTGTCTATAGTAGAGAGATGTGTCAGATTAAATACTACAGAAGAGAGTGAAGAGACTGCTGGAGCTGTCATTTGAATACTGATACTTTTTATAATAATTGTTATGTACTAGAAGTTGACAGACATCGCAAATTACAAGGTGATTTCAAGCACTGTATTCCAGCATTAAATGTGTTGCAGAAACAATTTCTTATTTTAACCTGCCAAATAACAAAACGGTATGACATTTATAAATCATATTGGGACTTAAATATATGCAATGAATTTCAAATGTACTTCTTATATCTTTGTAAAATTGGAAGCTTTATATAAAACTGGATCTGCTTCACCCCATAGTCCTTTTGACAGACAAAGCATTTCACACTTGGAATATATTATTGTTGCTTCAGTTTAAAATGCTATCTCCGTAGTAGTGCAAATCTGATATTGTCATACTTTTATAACCTCATTTTTAGAGCACATTATGCCTTTTTATTACAGCCTATAAAATAAGACTGGGTAAGGTCTGGGAATACAGATTCATACTGTGAATAATCCTGGCTGTGCTAGTGGGAAAAAAAATCAATGGAGGTGCAGTATTGATCCCTTTGCAGAGTGTAAATGCAGTTAGCTTCAAAACACTCAGCTGGGGATTTTGTTATTCAAGTCATTCAACTGCACGCTATGTTTGCCAACCAAGTTCTTAGCATTCAGCACCTTACCACACTGATTTTAGCCTCACTTATAAAAAGGTCTCAGTTGGAAGCGGTAAAAATATTTTTTGCATATGGAAAGCTTTCCTTCTCAAACTTATATGTTTGCTCAAGGCTAAACTGAATAGCATTTTCTCCAATGACATTTAACTATGTCACCATATATATGAAAGTCTCACTGAGGGAAGTGTGAATATGAATCACTTGAGGAAAATATTATCTTCGGCTGTGATGAATTTTATGCTTTTTTTCCGAGTTGGTTAGTCAATTTGTTTCTCTTTTTTATTAAAGAAGTAAATGTGGAAAAATATTACCTGAAGGGCTTACAATATATGTTGGCAATATTTCATTCTTGTCTGTAGAAATATTTCTATAACACACAGCATTCCAAATGCTGGAAATAAATCAAGCATTTTAAAAGTGATTGCGAATTATTCATTTAGTGCTGTCATAATATACGGTTTTCTTTAATGAAAATGTATGTTATTTCCCTTCAACTAAAACACAATGGAATAAACCAATACAGAAAGATGGCAGGAACTGATACATTTCTTATTAAATTCTGCCTGATGCTTGACAATAAATAGAACAGTGACATAATGAAATATATAATCATACACATTTCATGGCTCTCATATAAAACCATCCAATATATATACGGTATGTTACAAACAAACAGGTCAGTTGTCAAGGCCTCTTGAACAAAATTATATTCTTCTTACATTCCCTGCTAAAGGACTGATTTGTATTTTTTTTTTATTTTTTATTAAACTAGCGATTGTGTTGACTGGGACAGTATTGCACGGAACTCTCATTCAAGAAAATGGGAGTTTCTGTGTGACAGTGCTCCAATTGCAGTTTATTGAACAACCCCCTAAATCTTTATGTCTTAATAATAAATCCTACATTTAGTCTTGTTTTCAACCCCTCCAAAAAAACAAAACTATTGTATCATCCAATCATTGTGCAAACACAGAGGCAGCTGCCTATGAGTGAATGGCCACAAACAATTGTTTATGCAAGGGACAGTGGTAATAGCAGGGTTGTTATGGTTCAAATGATGCATTTTAATGTGCTACTTATTTCTGCATCTGATTTAGCAGGCGTAGTTCCTAATTTATAGCGTAATACTTAAAAGCCAAGGTTTGCCTTTTGATTTTCTGTTATTTGTAAAATGTAAAAAGTCAGTTGGAAATACACTGGGAACACTGGTCACTGTACAACACCTGCGGCTCCAGGAGATCTGAGCCTCCGCTAGCTGGGAGCCTGGGGTAACACTTATAGCGCAGCGCCTCCACTTACCCAGGATCCCCGTGATGTGAGATTCCCCTGGGCAAGAAATATATACACACACACGTGATGCAACAACTTTACAGTAATAATGATATGCACGGCAACCTTATCACTCTATAATGCAACGTAGCAATAACACATCTCAATTTACACACACTGCATATCCTAATACATAACCTTAGCAGTAATGCCTAACACCCTAATAACTGGTACCGTCCTTACAACGGTAGTGGCTCAGCCACGCTCCTAATGAGTACTGTCTCAGTCCCGCTACCGTGTGCTCCACACCGTGTCCGTGTACGGTAATGTGTGGTATCGGCTCAGTTCTTTAACCACTCGCTCAGTGTTCCTAAAGAGTTTAGCCTAAGGCGGGATCAGCGCTTGTTGACCGGTGTTGGTGCACTTGTTGTTATAGTACCTTCCGGTCACGGCAGTGACCGGTACCTCTTCGCAATGGGTCAGATGAATCCTGGGTCTCAATGTCCAGCCGTCTGGTCCCAGACGACTTGCCAGTAGCCTGCCCCACACGCTTGTCCCTTTGTCCATAGCTGTCTACACAGTAAATGGTGATGCTCGCTACCACTATGGGTGTCCCTGCCGCACAGCAACCTTGGTGACTTCAGGGAACACTTCTAGGGGCCTACGGGGTAGCCTGTCCTATGCAGGTGGGTCACTGACCCCCTGCACCCACTCTACCTCTCCCTTCACCTCCCGGATCCCCTCTGACTAACTCAACCTAACACCTGCAGCAAACATACTGCACTCACACTGTACCTGCAGCAGGCACACTGCACTCAACCGGGTACCGGCAGCAAACGTGCTGCACACACACACTGTGCCTACTTGTCAGCGCACACAGCACTGACAGCCGTGACACTGACAAGACTGCACACTCCACACACTGCTAAGGGCAGGGTCCCTAACCTAGGGGCGTCCCTCAGTACTTACCTACTACCCTGGTGGGGATTGGGGCCTGCCTGGGATCTGGGGAACTACCTTAACTGGTGTAGGAGCCACTTGCTCCCTACACCCTTCCTTCCCCTTCCTGCTCCCAGCTCCAACTGCCATTGTTTAAGCCCGCGAAATGTATCTCTTTCTGCTCTCCCAGTAACCTTGCACTCCCATTGGCCGCTTGCAGACACCTGGGGGACTTGGCCCTAAGCCTCCTGGGAACTGTAGTCCCGCAGAGGCTGCAAATACATTGGGGCCATGTGCGCACTTGCCTTGCGCATGCGTGAGTCCCTGATGGCCGCCGCAACAACTCCCGGACTGTTCCTGCGCATGCGCGATCACACGCACGTTCACGCATCCTGTCATGGTGGCCCCTGCTAGCCGGGTACACCACCGAGACCCCGGGGACTCGGAGCGCTCCCTGCTCCGGCCTCCACCCTCGCGTTGTGCCGGCGGGTCCATCGCTGCTGGCGGCAGCACCCGCGACCGCTCGGCACTCTGCGAGGGGGGTCTCTGGGACCAAAATAAGACCGGGGCTATATATATATATATATATATATACATATATATAAATATATATAATATATAGACAGCTGGGAGGGAGGAGTAGCTCAGTTGTAAGAACACTGCGTTTAATATGGGTAACTATTGTAAAGATTCCAGTTCCAGCTCTGTGTAACTTTTGTGCAAGTCACTGAATCTCCCTGTGCATTAGACACCAACGATTAGATTGTAAGCTCTATGGGAAAGAGACTTCCAAATGCTAATTTTTTTTGACAACACTACATTATTAGCGCTATGTTTTAAAAATAATTATAATCTTTACTTATGTAATAGATATTATTAGTGTTGCCTGTGCAGGAGTTTATTGATTTAAAAACTTGGCTTTTTCTACCTAATGTAGAATTTGCAATAGAGAGCATATAAAGGCCCATACTAAGGAGAATACAGTACAAGAGAAGGAAGTGAGGTTGAAGGCAGGTCGGCCTCGCCTTGGGAGAATGGGGAAGGCAGCCAGTAGCACAGAAGTGTTCTGCAGCAGGGGAAGTCTGCACGTTGTAGCAGTAACTGCTTCTGGCCAAGGGGGGTGCTATGGAGGAGCCTGAATACTCAGTTGCTGCTCCTCCCCTGGCTTCTGTACTCTCAGCCTGCAATTAGGAGGAAAATGTTTTATTTATTTTATTTATAAAAATATTTTACCAGGAAGTAATACATTGAGAGTTACCTCTCATTTTCAAGTATGTTCTGGGCACAGAGTTATAAAAATACATGGTTACATTAAAAGAACAGTGTTATATAGTGAATTCACAGACATTTCATGGACAGATAGAGTCTGAAAATTGGGTACAGGGGATAAAGGGCTTGTGAGTTTCAGATTGAAATAGAGCAGCTTTAACATCACTTTAATATCACCAAACATCAGCGAATGACAGCAGACGTCTCACACCCTTTGGCTGCCCTTCGGCTGCACCAAAGACTTTACGCCTTTGGGGCAATGCAGACGTACACTGGGGTGGTTGAGATTGAATCTATTGCAGCTGTGAACTACTTATATCACACAAGTCACTATGCTGTAGATACACAAAGCTTTGATAAAACTTGGTCTAGCAGCTGTGAACAAAAAGTTATTTGTGTCCTCTTGGCTCATTAACATTCCTGTGGGTGGGGTTGACATTCCACAAAGTACAAGCATGTTAACCCTTAGCATGCTTGTCCTGTGCAGAGGGGAGCAGTTCTTGGGGATCCCCATCAGGCTGTCTGCCTCTGGGGCAATGCAGACGTACACTGGGGTGGTTGAGATTGAATCTCTTGCAGCTGTGAACTACTTATATCACACAAGTCACTATGCAGTAGATACACAAAGCTTTAATAAAACTTGGTCTTGCAGGCCATTACATAAATAGCTAACGTCTGTTATCTGTCCTGTTTTAAGCTGTACCCACAAAGCATTAATATATGTGTAGCACTGCTTCCCACCCTCAGGGAGATTTTGCCTAGGCTACAGGCCAGTGTGCTACAGGCTACAGTGTGGTGCTATTAATCTGTGAGGGCCCAGGTGAGATGAGCTTCCGCAATGTATGGGTAACAGGACAGGCTTTAGGTGATCCTCAGGTTCTTTTAATTCAGTGAAAGCGATTCCAGTCATAGCAGGATACAGCAGAGCTGCAGGCAGTCCCTACCATGACAGTTCTTTTCTCCTATACTTCTGTCCAATAGACTGTGACATAGCCAGAAGTATATAAAAGGGGTCTCTTTTTGATGCAGCCACTGAAGATGGTATAACAGCATTGCATATATTGGAGAATGGGGTTAAGGCCCTTGGATGATGCTGGCCAGCAGATAATGGCTTGTGCTATGTACAGATCTTGGTTCACTCAGCCCCAGGAGGGGCTGAGCTCTTCTCCCTTCCCCGGTTGGGAAGGCACACGCTCTGACTAATAATTTGAAAGGCATCCTCCCTAATGCAAAAGTGGAGGGCACAGGGTCTGCACCATGATTGGCTGCAACACAGACCCAGTGTCACCACCTCTCCTTCCACTCAGGGAGGCTGCATGAGGGGGATAAACCCCACAGGATAGCCTGTCACTGTCTGTAGCTATCAGAACTTACATGACAGGTGAGCAGAAAGATAGCTGGACCAGCCATGGTTATATATGCAAAAACCTTGGCCGTTAGGCTACTCATTTGCATAACATCAGGATAAGACAGTCCCCTGCGCTACCTGATTGTAATGCTGGCAATGCAATATATACCTTACATCTACCTTAGCAATACATTTTGTGTATAAACCCCTTGGAAGTCATAGTGGCTATGAGGGCATGCCTTCATGTTACTGAAGTAATCAAAGGGTTACTACAAAAAGCCTAACTACCCTACTATCCATTGTATGTCATAGCGGTGCAACAGCTATGGCATAACTGTTTAACACCCCGGTAACCAGAGTGGTATAATCTCCCTCCACCTTCTGGGCACCTACCACTAAAAACCATCCCTACTACCCCCCCCCCTCACAATCCTAGCCCCTCCACTAGACAAATGGGCAATAGTCATTTTAGTCAAATGTGGCTAATTGGACTTTTGCCCATTGAAAAGCATTACAAATACATATAAAATAAATATATTTCAAAAACACCTTAAATACGTTATGGTGGGTAATCAAGTGACAAAAACCCTGAAAAAATCAAGTGTGAGCACATTCACATGTCTCCGGACATGTCTGAGACATGTGAATGTGCTCACAAATTATTTTTTCATTTGTTGTATGCTATACGTTTTTTTTACCCACCCTAATTTATTTAATGTGTGGTTGAAACCTGTCCCAGCTTCAATTTGCAAATCCAGTATAATCAGCCTCACACTGATGATAAACACACATATACCCAGCAAGCTCTAAAAAAAAACAAAAAAAACTGATGAGACCCAAAAGGTTGGAATAGCTGTCTGTGAGCAGGTTTATTACTGCACTTAATCGAGACTGTGCTGAAAAGCTTTGTAATGCAGCAGGTATAAGCTTATGGGTGTCCATGTAAAATGGATTTGAAGCAAAAGGCCATTTCCCAGAATCCCTTGCTGCAGTGGAAGCACTGTATTCTAGGAGATCACTGTGAAAAGCAGTGTGCACATCACTGTGAATGTGCTCACAAGTGATTTTTTCATTTAAAAAACACAATCACATAATAAAAAATAATAATAATAATCCATTGATTGTCACTGTGGCTACCTAAGCACTCAATGGGGACCTAGATAGCCACATTGGCAATAATGTTGACCATTAAAAGAAAATGTGATCACTTACCACAGCTAGACTGAAGGCCGTCCTCCTCATCTTCAGGGCTGAAGCTCCCCAGAAACAACCTATCTGGTTGGTTGATGTACAAAGCGATTTCATCACATGAATCACATGGTAACTCATCCAACTGGATTGGTTGTTTTCGGGGGCTTCTGCCCTGAAGATGAGGATCGCCTTAATCCCGGCTGTAGTAAGTAATCACATTTATTTCAATTGTCAACTTTATTGCCAATGTGGCTATCTAGATAGCCACAGTGACAATCAATGGATTAAAATGATTGTTTATTTATTATGTGATTGTGTTATATGTATTTATTTTAAATGAATTTTGTAATGTTTTTCAATGGGAAAAATAGCCCAGTGGGGGTTGTGGCAGGTTTGGTTGTTGTACAATGAGACACCTGACCTTCTGTGATGTCCCAGGCCACATGAGAAGACATCCATTGGCTAAAGAAAGAAAAGGAGAAAGAAGACAGCTTCCAAGATAAGAACAAAAGAAGAAAGAATGTAAATACTCACCCAAGAATCTTCTATGAACTGAGGATCAAGGACTTTGTGGCAAGTTGAGGATCCAACGTCCGACCCCACCAATGCCTTTGGATTACACACAGGCCTTGATTTATTGTGCACTTTAGCTTCTTGGGGCCATCGGGACTTCTTTTTTTCTTATCTTTTTATCCATCATGCTAGGATCTTTTATTTATGTTTTTTTTTATGGTTGAGATTGTTTCTGGGGGCTTCCACCCTGAAGATGAGGAGAATGGCCTTCATCCTGGCTGGGGTAAGTAATCAACATTGATTGCCAATGTGGAAATCTAGGCTCCCATTAAAGACCTAGGTAGCCATAGTGACAATCAATGGATTAAAATTATTGTTTTATATTTGTTTTTGATTGTTTTTTAAATGTATTTATTTTAAATGTATTTTGTTACTGTACTTGTGCTTTTCAATGATCTAATGCCTTATTAGCCACATTTCGCTAATTGGGTTATTGCCCATTATTCTAGTGGTGGTTCTAATTTTTTGGGGTGGGGGGGTATTGGGGTAGGGAGGTTAGGAATCCCAGGGAAGTTACACTAACCCCTTGTATGCCACGGTGGTTGTATCACTATGACATACAATGGGTAGTAGGGTAGCTAAGCTATCTGTATTAATCGGTTGGTTATGTCAGTATTGTATTGTATTGTATGTCTTTATTTATATAGCGCCATAAATGTACATAGCGCTTCACAGTAGTAATACATATCATATAAATAACAAATAATATAAATAACAGATCATGGGAATAAGTGCTTCAGACATCCTGTAAAAGTAACATTAAGGAAGGAGTCCCTGCTCCGAGGAGCTTACAATCTAGTGAACATGAAGGTATGAATAATGCATGCCGTCTAAGCCACTATGATATCCAAGGGGTTAATACACAGTCTTGGGAAAAATGTTGTGCCTAGTACATGGTATTCACTTTAGGCAAAGCAATATAGGAAGACAAAGTGGGCCACTTCAGAACCCTGGACAAGGTCAAATAATATTCTGCTACCAGGCTTTATGTGCTGGATGCTGAAAGCACCTAATGTCAGGTATATCCATGAACTAAAAAAATGGGTTAACTCCCACGTTAAATGTAATGGACTGCTGTAGATATGCGTTGAGATTGTCCATACCTCTTTTGCATATCATTAACACTAAGGTCTGTTAAAGTTAACAGCAGTCCGTCTTTGATTTAAGACAGCCCTTAACACCTCGTTAGGGAGCTTTTAAGATCTCTGTTAGCACTTAATGAGATGTTAACTAAAGTTAACATCTCATTAAATCATTAATGGACTTCTGAGGATCTGTATAAGTATATATCCATAAAAATAATCATGACAAAAGTATTCAAAAAATTAAAAAAAGAACAGACAACACTACGTTGGGGGCGGGGGGTAACCCCTTCAGCAGGTTGTATGTGTATAGTATAGATATATATGTCAATTTTTTTTTTTAAAAAAGAGCTATATTCTGCACTCTCTATCTAAACTCCAAGTAAACATATGAAATGAACAAAGATATTTTGTACATGGGTCAATGTATCAAGGTATTTGAATTTTGTTTTGATTGCTTTAGAACCTCCTGTTCTAAATTTTGGTTGGGCAATTGTTAAAGAGGTAGGTACAAAAAAGTAGTAGCTTGATATTTCTATTCAAAGAGGATGTACAGTATCAAGTTGCTTGTGTAGGTCTGTCACTTTTTTCCATTTGTTAGTTTGAAACAAACACACCATCTAAGGTGACTTGAACTCCTCTCACTAATGATCTCTAAGATACTTGATTAAACTAACGAAAGCAAGAAACCAAATAAAAGTCAGAGGAGATGTAAATGCTTTCATATCATAGTGTCCATTTCAAATGTAATTGCAATGTTTCTCGTTCAAAATGGAATGTGGGCTTTTTGGACAATGGCAGCATACTTTTTTTTTGTAACTTAGGCCAGGTATCGTGAACCAGTGATGCCAGACATCACGCCAGATCTGGTGGTAACTGCCATTCAAGTCAACAGCAGTCACCTCCAGATCGACACGAAATTCTGCATTGCGGTTTCATGACCCCCGGCCTTTGTCAGCGTAAAAGGGGGATGAACTAAAGTCTGTTTAATCAGGGAACATTAGCTGACAGGAACAGATATTATGTGGTATTCACTACCGTAGTTCATTATATGTAATATGATAGCTGTAACTGAGTTCATTAGTACAGGCTTATCGCCATGTTATCGATATATTTACTTGACGTTAAATTGTGTTAACTTATGTAATGTGCCAATATATGAGTCTTGGCATTACTTCTATTCACACCCTGAAAGGGATTTTGCTTGAGTGTAAAGAGAGGAGAGAAATAAAGACACTGCAAAAGCCCTTTTTCAGGTTTAGTTCTGACATAACTAACGTAACTTTACTCCCTCACATTAACCTTAACAATGTTTAGTGAATAGGTGATTAAATCACCTAATTTGCATAAAATGTGCTTCTCATTATCAATAATGCCCATTTTTGTTAATTGCTATTCTCTTTACGACAGAAAACATGGCTTAATGCTAGTCACTATAATTGTATCTTTAACTTAGGTAAAGTGGCCTAAAGGAGTTTAGTTAATCAGGTTCTCAATCTAATCTTGAACCTTCAAGGTGTTATAGTCGCAGGGAGCTGAAATGGACACAAATAACAGGGTTACAAAATATTATGCAATGTATTTTCTGATCTGTTGATATATATCTGTGTTCTTCTTTTATTCCACTCACTGGCAATCTACCTTACAATGCATAGATTTGATCTCAATTTCTGTCCCCTGCTGAGATATGCATTGCATCATTGTCTATTTTCAGCTTGTTATATTAATCAAAATCTATCCCATTTATTAAACTGCTTCCTGCAGTTCAGGCATTTGAAAAGCAGAATGCCATCAAGCAGCTGTTAGGTGCTGTGAAGGAAAGAGGTGGGGTAGATTTGATTTGAGTAATGTACAAATTGAATTTCAATTGACTGAGCAGCCTCTTTATCTCTAGGAGACACAACTAAGGATTGTGGCAGTGTTCTTACAGGAAATGAAATCCAGAGCTGTGGTTCAATCATTAGATAGTTACCACAGCCTTCCCAGCAGTCATCCTGGAACTGCTGATGAGTATGACCTTTACAAGAATGCACAAAGCCTTGATTTCTGCACGGTTAACCTTTATATGCTGAAGCCCTCCTGTGAAACCACAACTGAGGAATGTCTCAGAATAATAATAAAAAAAAACCTAAAAGAGCAAGTGTGAGAAAATGAATTGAGTTGTTGAAAAGGTTTTGAGTTTTTCTATGACCTCTTTCTACTTCACATTATACTTTTATATAAAAGTTTAAATGACAAAGTGCAACCTTACCATGATGGCATCTGCTTCAACTGATTATGAGGAATGCTAAGTTCTGCAAAGCACAAGTTCAGGCTTACCATGTAAAATATGTATTTTTTATATTTATATATTTTTATCTAATTATATCTAGTATATTATAAAAGTAATGCATGATAGGAAAATTACACAAACACTCTTTATAATTTTGATATTTAACTAGTCAAATACACTCAGTAATAATAGCCTTGTTAATTTGAATCTATAGTTTTTGATGTATGTGGGTTCAGATATCTAAAAAAGTCATATTGTCATACATTGTATTTGTAGACAGGGCCACAGACAGATTTCCCAGGGCCCAGGACTACAGTTCTGACCGGGCTGACCCCAAAAACAAACTTTCCACCCCCCAAAGCAAAAAACTTCAAACCACCAAATACATTAAAAAAAAAAATCCCCAGCCCCGCAAATATATACAACCTACCCCACCCCCCCAAATTCATACAAAAAAACAACCTATCCCATACATAAAAAAAATAACATATAACCACCCCATACATACATTATATATATATATAGAACAATATCTATAGAAAAAACAATACATATGAAACCAACCCAAATACATATAAAAGACCCCAATGCATCTAAAAAAATACTCCAATACATCTAAAAAAAGTGCCCAATCCATTAAAAATAAATGAAACAATACATATATAAAAAAAACAACCCTCCCAATACTTATAAAAATACCCCAACCATATACAAATACCTCCAAGTCCTCTAATACATATACAAATCCCCCCAATACATATAAAATTTCCCCCAAGCACCCCATTACATAAAAATATTCCCCCAAGCCCCAATACATATCAAAATTCCCCCAAGTCCCCCAATACATATAAAAATTCCCCTAAGCCCCCCAATACATATAAAAATTCTCCCAAGCCACCCAATACATATAACAATACCTGCAAGCCCCCCTAATACATATAACATTTTCCCCAAGCCCCCCAATACATAAAAAAAATACAGACTTACCTTGGGTCAAGCCGGGCCCAGTGTCTGCGGGGGTCTGCTGGCTGGGGGGGCGTGGCTGGCCCTGCAAATTTTCCCCGACTTCTGGCAAGGCCCTGCTGCCGGTCGGTTCTGGGCCACGACTTTCAGCTGTCTGTAGGATCTTTCCGCTCTCTGTCCCACGCCGCCGAGCTTCCACTGCCAGCACGCGGCAGGGCTCTGATGTCAGAGCGCGACGCGCCGGAAGCTGGGCCAAGCTTACTTCCGGCATGCAGACATCAGAGCCCCATCACGCGATGGCAGTGGAAGCTCGGCGGCATGAGACAGAAAGAGGAAAGGTCCTTCAGGCAGCTGAGAGCCGGGGCCTGGCCGTGACCAGCAGCAGGGCCTGGCCAGAGTTCAGGGGAAATTTGCAGCACCGGCCGCCCCCTTCCCCCCCCCAGCCAGCGGGCATGGGACACTAGCCCAGTCTGTCCCCACTCTCAGTAGCCCTGTTTGTAGAGTACTTGTAGTAAGGTTTACTGTTCTTGTGACTGTGAGAAAATAAGTGAAATACCTCCGCATTTCATTGCTTCTCGCGGCCCCATGAATGAGGCTCAGCCACGGCTGCCGCGGTTGTGTTTTGCGGCTTCCATAGTTCTTTGAATTAACAATACATCATGCTAGTGTGTAGTTAAGCTAATTCCATGTAGACTATTCTGAGGCTATTGCTACAGTTATTCACGTTCTGTATAGTACTTTCTAAGACAGCCATAAGCTCCTCTTTTTCCCATACACTCTTTCAATGCTAGAAAACTAGACACCACACAGTCTTAAAATATTATGACATATTTATTAGAGTAAATTACAGAAACATAGTGCACATTGGTGAATGTTTTATTACAATATATATTAGTTTATACAAGAACATAAATAACAAAGACTTCGGAAAAAAAACAAAGATTTGAAATTAAAAAAATTCAATCTTCCCCCAAAATACCTTTTATTAACAGATTGATCCAAGGGATCAAGAAAAGACGCACCAAAGATGCACTCTATGATGATAGTGTACTGATATATGACTTATTCAGCCAGCTTGTGTTCTCTCTAGAGTAGGGTCCGTTTTAAAATCACAAAACAATAACATTTTATTACATCAAAAAATTGTGTGACATTGTGAAAAAAAATATTATAAAAATCTTTAAATCCCCGTAACGGAGCAGTAGAAATTCTATTTAGTATAGAGATATTTTAACCATATAGGTATTTAGCTCAATTTCTACTGTTACATCCATAAAAGGTATTACATCCAATTGTATTTACCAGAAAGGTATATAGTTTGTTAACTGTTTGTGCTATTTACCTCTATTGCACCATGATTATAAATTACTATTTACATTAATAGGAGAGCAGAATAGAACATAATTTTTGTCCCAAAATAGCTTTATTATCTTTTGTGAAGTTCCACCTGTAAGATAATCAACAGATAGATGCTTCAATTAAAACTGTGATGTTCTGTATTAACATTGCTGCACATGCATGCTCTATGCTGTTTTTACATTTTGAATGGAATGTATATGGATTTCATTGAATAATTGTGCATGTGTACAGCATCTACACCACCAAGAAATACAGAAAAGGCAGTTATTACCTTAATGATACAATAATGATGTTCTGTATCACTTGTTGAGGAAGGTGTTCAAATTAAGAACCTGCAAAATAAAGATGAAAACAATGGCACCAGTATATTAATGCAAGAAACCAATAACATTGTATAGTAAAATGCACACCCAAATGACCCTAGTTCTTCACTACAGAGTATAAACCCACCAAATAATTAAATAAGATATTGCTTTAGTTTTTCCCATATTTCCCATTTCCGTCACTAATTACTAAAGTCCACATTCCTCAGATGCCTTAATAATTCATTAAATGTGTGCTGATACGCATGCATAGACAATTGTTCAACCATCCTTTAGACCTGTACATGTGTAACACAGTACGTGCGGTACGCAAAGAGCGCTTCTCTCTGGAACACACAGACCACAAAGTATGCATATCACATACGGTGTTACGTGTAACAAAATGTTCGCCTCCCTTAAGAAAAGTTGCATGATCTTAGAGTGAGCCCTTTAACAGCCACAGAATATGGCAAACATTTACGTGTAAAAACATTTATATAAAAATATTATTATTTTTATTGGTATTTTCTTGTGTCATTCAATAACCTCACTACGGCCATCGACAAGAATATTCAATGTGCCATCTGTCAGACAGATACAGAAATTGCAATTAAAATAAATAAAAACCCACCTAACCACAGAGTGAAATTTAGTTGACTTCCTGTGGCTTCCTGTGACTTACCGCAGCTAGGCTGCGGTAAACAGAATCTTCCAATGAGAGAAATCTGGCACCTTGTCCCGGTACTGGGAACAATAAGTCTTGCTACATCTGAAAGTCTACCGTGAAATTATGTGAGGGAAGAAGAATCCAAGCACTCCAATGGTCTTTGGTGAAGAAAAAGGGAATTTATTCAAGCAGGATCAACGTTTTGGTTCACTCTTGGACCTTTGTCAGGAAAAGAACAAAGTACAATACAGTTTATATAACTTCCTGCAAGTTAAAAAAAAAAAGCAATTAGCTGCATTCACTTGCTTATCTGAAAAAACAGTGTGTTCTATGGTTCAATAAATTCTTTATGATTGAAATCCGTGTGCCCTTGTCATTAACTACATTGGCTAAATTGGATGAAATGCAGGTCTTCCCTGGGACTAAAGTGCACAGGTAAATGTATCCAAATTTATTGCTATTTTTCTTTGGTGTGCAGTAAACATCCTTACAGTACGTTCGCTTAATCAGAAAAACAGCCACCAAGTAACCCAGCGAGGTATGGCTATACAAATATAGCGAACCTAAAAGTCAAAATCAACAGAAGCAGTGAAATAATAATATAATAATCATGTATTGTATTGTATGGTATGTCTTTATTTATATAGCGCCATTAATGTACATAGCGCTTCACAGTAGTAACACACGTTGAAATCCAATAAATAACAGATAATATAAATAACAGATCATGGGAATAAGTGCTTTAGACATAAAAGTAACATTAAGGAAGAGGAGTCCCTGCCCCGAGGAGCTTACAGTCTAATTGCTTGGTAGGGAGAACATACAGAGACAGTAGGAGGGAGTTCTGTTAAGTGCGTCTGCAGGGGGCCAAGCTTTATGTATCTTGTGTTCAGAATATCCACAGTGCTATTCATATGCTTCTTTAAGCAAGTGTGTCTTAAGGTCGGTCTGAAAGGTGGATAGAGAGGGTGCTAGTCGGGTACTGAGGGAAGGGCATTCCAGAAGTGTGGGGCAGTCAATGAAAAAGGTTTAAGGTGGGAGAGGGCTTTAGATACAAAGGGGGTAGAAAGAAGACATCCTTGAGAAGAACGCAAGAGTCTGGATGGTGCATAACGAGAAATTAGGGCTGAGATGTAAGGAGGGGCAGAAGAGTGTAAAGCTTTAAAAGTGAGGAGAAGAATGGAGTATGAGATGCGGGATTTGATCGGAAGCCATGAGAGGGATTTCATGAGGGGAGATGCTGAGACAGATCTAGGAAAGAGTGGAGTGATTCTGGCAGCATTGTTTAGGATAGATTGTAGGGGAGACGGGTGAGAGGCAGGAAGACCGGACAGCAGGAGGTTACAGTAATCAAGACGGGAGAGAATGAGGGCCTGAGTCAGAGTTTTAGCATTCGAACAACAGAGGAAAGGGTGTATCTTTGTTATATTGCGGAGGAAAAAGCGACAGGTTTTAGAAATGTTTTGAATGTGAGGGGCGAATGTGAGAGAGGAGTCGAGTTTGACCCCTAGGCAGCATGCTTGGGCTACTGGGTGAATGATCGTAGTTCCAACAGTAATGTGGAAGGAGGTAGTAGGGCCAGGTTTGGGAGGAAGTATGAGGAGCTCTGTTTTAGCCATTTTGAGTTTAAGGCGGCAGAGGGCCATCCAGGATGATATAGCAGAGAGACATTCAGAAACTTTGGTTTGTACTGCAGGTGTAAGGTCAGTTGTTGAAAAGTATATTTGTGTGTCGTCAGCCAATCCAAATGTCACTGTACATATATAAAGCAACACACTTTTACCAGTGGCTTTATTATTTTGAAAATGGTTAGAACACAACCAGATATAAGGGGGATTAGTGCGCTAAACATATCACTGTGCTGAAGTAGCTACATAAACAAAGACATCCTACATCACAGGCAACCACTAAAAGAAATTGTAACAGTCTCCATCAGTAACAATTTGCAAAAATGGAACTGCTGTAGATTTCATAGAGTGACATAAACTAATTAATCTAAGCCCGTTCTTATTGCTAGCATCTACCGCCCCCCTAAAGCCCTACTACAATTCCTGACTGATATCACCCAGTTTCTTGGCTCAATTTCCTCTCTGAATGATGGAAAAATACGGGGATGAACCCTAGAAATACAGAGGCCAACTACCCAGGCTATGATTGATACCAGTCCGTTGGTCATGGAGAAAGACACCACTTTTAGGAGATAATAGTATGAAAACTATATGAAATCTCATCCGGACTAAACGGGGTGGTGGGCTAGGAGATATACACTGGTAGAAGTACAGAAAGGAACCTCCAGAGAGGTACTTCAAGGTAAGTCACTGTGTCCGGTATCCATAGGCCTCACCTCCACCCTGTATCCACCGATGTAGCAATAGAGCTGGTCAGTACTCACAGCATCCTTGTCTGTCTGCCCATAACGTTGATGTGCGGTCACAGCAATTCCAAACAGCCAACGCATTGAAAAAATAAAAAACTTTATTGTATACAAATTGTGAACATCAGCAGCAGTTCACTCTGACGCGTTTCGTCCAACAGTGGACTTTATCAAAGAGTGATTACCCATGCGATATAGCCGTCCTTATATAGGAGATGACGTGGTTCAATTCGTTAAATGTTCACAGGGATGGACCTCCCCCTTCACCTACGAACTATCAATCAGTACTTGTCTATTCCACGTCACCAAATATACACAAGGACCGAAATATGCACAAACCCAAGATAACAATAGACGTGTATGTTAAAGAGAGATGAAAAAAATAAAATAAAAATAAAAACATAAGGGTTAAAAACAAAGAAAGCTGAATATTCACATAATTAATATACTAAATGTAGTAATGTAATGGATGCAGAATATAAATTAAAGAAAAATATATATAAAATATGAAAAATTAATTAATTAATTTTCTATGGAGCAATGAAACATCTGAAGGAAAAGTATAACCTAATAGACAATATATCTCAAAATAATAATTAGTACAAAAAATATAATAGAAAAGTAAATAGAAAAAAATAAAAGAAAATGTACTATTATTTTAAACCTAAATAATCAATATATTTAATGTAAAATATAATTACTGCACATGAAAGAAATCATTATATACAATATACAATAATCATTACATATGAAAAGCATTAAAATTATAACCTTTAAACAGTATACACCCTGAACACTCCCCACGCACGAGGTCAACCAACCAGAAAGTGTTTAAGCTCCCTCTCCTGATTGATGCCAAATGGATGGAGAGTGTTCAGAGTGTATATCCAATACATTTCTTGTCTATTCAATGTACTTTCCCTATCACCACCCCTTACATGACAGGGAATATGCTCAATAGCTGCGTATGAAAAATTCTCTATTCCACCTCTAGAACACATAGTGAAGTGTCTTGCCACGGGATGTGATAAATCCTTTCTTTTTATCAGACGAACATGTTCTGCAATTCGCATTTTCAATGGTCTGATAGTTCGTCCGATATATTGCTTGTCACATCCACAATTTAAAAGGTATATTATGAAGGTGGTGTTACAATTCAAGAATTTCTTTATATAATATTTATTCTTATTATTATTAAAAGTTATAACTTTGGTGGTATAAGCATATTTGCACATGGAACAATTTCCACAGGCAAAAAAACTTCTGGGTATTTGGATATTCCCGACGAGACTCAAAAAGAGTGGGTGACAGATGTGAAGCAAGGGTTTTCGCTTTACGGTAGGTAAACCTCGGCCCATTTTTAACAAATTCGGAAATGTCCTTATCTAAGGACAGTGTTTGCCAATGTTTGTGAATAATATCACATATTAATTGTGACTGACAATTGTATGTTGTTATAAACAATGGACTTATATCACTGTAGTTAGAAAAGGATTTAGTATAATCTTTACGATTCAATGGTATTCTCTTTTTCAAAAGTGTTGCTCTATCAATAGATTTAGCAGATTCAAATGCTGATTGAATATCAGTATAAGAATAGCCTCTGGCCAAAAATCTATCAGAAAGTTCCCTAGATTGCATAAGAAAACTGTCATTATCGGAACATAATCTTTTTAACCTGATAAACTGAGCCTTGGGGATGCTTTTGACTAATGAACGTGGATGGCAACTCTTAGTTGAAAGTAAGGTATTCCTAGAATTAGGTTTTCTAAAAATGTCTGTGTGGATAGTCATGTTATGGTCGATATATAGGAGTAGGTATAGATAATTAATATGATTGATATTTTGTTCAAATGTAAACCTAATATTTAGATCATTAGTATTTAATATATTGATGAAAGATACAGTATGAGTGATGCTTCATCGCCATCCCATACCATGATGAGATCATCGATATATCTTTTAAAGAAAATAATATTAGTGTGAAATAAATTATTACTGTGATATATGTGCTGTGCTTCCCATAAACCCATAAACAAATATGCATAAAATGGTGCGAAACTCATGCCCATTGCAGTGCCTAATAATTGTAAATAAAAATGTATCAATTTATTTCATCCCTGTGAAACATTTAACTAATTGAACCACGTCATCTCCTATATAAGACGGCTATATCGCATGGGTAATCACTCTTTGATAAAGTCCACTATTGGACGAAATGCATCAGAGTGAACTGCTGCTGATGTTCACAATTTGTATACAATAAAGTTTTTTATTTTTTCAATGCGTTGGCTGTTTGGAGTTGCTGTGACCGCTGTTACTGTTTTTCTTTATCCTCTCTGAATAAGAAGAGTGAGCTGTTAGTTCTTGAGGATTTCAACTACAATTGGCTTCACCATAAAAACAATAAAATAGAGATAAAACGCAAGTCACTTAACATAATACCATTAATTTTCCAACCCACACGGACAAACCTGAAACTCACAACCATTCAATCTGAACCCCTTCAGTGTACATCCGTGTCGCACCAACGACGGACACCTGATGGGGTTTCCCCAAGAGCTTCTCCCCTCTGCACAGAACCAGCATGCTATGGGTTAACTTTTACTTGAACTATGTAGAATGTCAACTTCACCCACTGGAATGTTAATGAGCTAGGAAGACAAAGGGCCTTTGAATCCACAGCTGCATTCAATCTGAACCCCTTCAGTGTACATCTGCGTCGCCCCAATGGCGGACAGCCTTTGGCGCAGCCTAAGGGCAACTAAGGGCAATGGTGTGAGCTATTTGCTGCTGTTCTCTGATGTTTGGTGATGTTAAAGCTTCTCTATTTCAAACTGAAACTCACCAGTCCTTTTATCCCCTGTACCCAATTTTCCAACTCTATCTGTCCATGAAATATCTGTGAATTGACTGTATAACCTCTGTAAATTTAATGTAACCATATATTGTTATAACTCTGTGCCCAGGACATACTTGAAAACAGGAGGTAACTTTCAATGTATTACTTCCTGGAAAAACATTTTATAAATAAATATAATCTTCTGGCCCTAACTTCTAAATTATTTTAAAGGGGCCTTGCCACTTCACTAACAACTTCGACACATGAGTCGAAATAAGGAGCAGAACCCTATCTCCTGGCTGAAATTCCCTCATGAGTGCCCCTCTATTACGCTGTATTTCCTGTGCTTTTTGTGCCTCCAACAGGTTATCTTGCACAAACACTCCTAGAATCTTTATCCTTTCTCTAAGGTTCAACACATACTGTAGAACTTTGTCTGCCTTTGGGTTTGATCTTGTCTCATTTCTTCCATAAAATAACTCGAATGGTAAAAATCCTGTGGGCGACTGGAGGACCTCCTGGACTGCAACGAGCAGTGGCGGAAGGAGTTTATCCCAATGCTGGGTTTCAGTGGATATAAAATTCCTCAACTTACTCTTAAGAGTCTTATTAAAGTGCTCAACTAGCCCATCTGTTTTAGGATTACAGGCAGAGGTTTGTACCGACTTCACTTTTAATAGGCAACAGGCCTCCTTCTGGACATAATTTTTTTCCCCTGGTCTGTTAAAATGTTCCAGGAAAATAAAATAAATAGTTCAGTAGCTATATCCTTAGCAGAGAGTGTTCTTACTGGAATAGCTTCTGGGTATCTAGATCTACTATAACAAGAACATACTGATATTCTGCCACACTTTTCTCGAGGGGACCAAACAATGTCAACACCTATTCTTTCAAATGGTATCCCTACTAAGGGAGTAGGTATCAGTAAAGCTTTGGTTTTCCCCTTCTGGGCAACAAACTGGTACTTGGGACATGAGGCAGAGAAACACTACCCATTTATGAACTCCAGGGCACTAGAATTGAGCCATGGTTTTTTCTTTCCCTAGATGACCTGAATAGAGAAGAGTATGAGCTAGGCGTAGCAGCTCTTTCTGGTATGGCCTTGGTACTAAGAGTTGCATGTGTTCCTCATGATTTTGCTCTTCTTTATGAACTCTATACTGTATAAGAGGTCATAGTGTAACTCAAAGTGAGGAAACATGCCTACTAACATGGGTTTTACTATTTTTCCATTTACGATTGCACATATCCCAGGCTCAAGGACAAATTATTCTGTTGCTGTGTGAGCAACTTTAAGAAGCCAGTTAACATCTCAGCCTCTGGTTCGGGGGTTTCATCTACTCCCTCCTCTGCCATGATGTGGGGATCCGCTACCTGATTATTTTGGGGAACATCTGTCTCACAGATAATACCAAGCAATGCTTGGGTTTCCTAGGATGGAGCTGTGAATGAAACAATGTGAGGTCTAAGAAGAGGAACAACTGCCCAGTGTCAGCTCAGCATCCTTTATTCCCTGGGGTTTGATTGTAGAGCAAGGTTTATGAAGAATGTGTCAAAGAACTCCCAATTGTATCCCAATATGGCTGGCTATGGAAGTTCCTTGGCAACTCCTACCACTATTAACTGGAGTGCCAACCGACTGTAAATTTGACAGTGGCACTTGGGTACCATTTACAGCCCTGTAATACCTCAATCTGTACACAAGACTGACCTCTAAGCTTGTCTGGGTCAATTAACCCAGCTTTAATGAGGGTCTGGCTATATTCCGAGTGCTGCAAACTCTCCATCTCAATTCCATTTATGTCAACAACAGAGAGCGAATTGAGTTTGACAGAGCTGCATAACAGCATACATAATTACAGTCCATGTGGCAAAATGGCGAGACAGGTGACCAAGCTCACCATACGTAAAACATTCAATAGGGTCAACGTCAGTCACTGTCTCCCTTACACTCTTGGAATCTTCCACCAGGACTCATTGCTGGCAGCTACTGGGTCCTGGATACTGCTCAGTAATTGCCATTATTTTGGTTCCAGAGCCCCTACCTGACATAGAAAGTTAGCCTTTCCGTGGACTGGTAGGGGTTTTAATTGCCGTCACCTTACCGAACGGGTAAAACTCCCACATGCAAGCTCTGCGGCCAAAAAGTTATTTGTTAGCCGGGTGGGCTCTTGATGGTTACCGCAGAGTACTGACAGACCCACTTCCTTCCCCTTGGAGAAAGAGTCTTACACACTGTTCTAGGGTGACCAGTTCAACATTCCGTGTGGTGTTCAGCACTCTTGCTTTTACCAGTGTTAGCATTGGTCCCATAAATGCTATGCTATGCTAGGGCTTGGGTCGCATGCTGGGCACATAATCTCTTTGTGGAATTGGTTCTGGTAGTTTTCCTCGGCTACCCCAAATCGATCCAAGATGGCCGCCTTGACTTGGGAGTAGTTTAGCGCTGCAGTATTGTCCAGTATTGTAGGTCCCCCATTGTGGGGCCAGATGGACTGATCATTCCTCTCGTGGATAGTGGGATACAGCGGCCATCCATTCAAATGTGACAAGGAATATCTCTGGATTATTGTCTTGACCCATTTCAGCCAGCTTGACTCCGAAGAACTGGTCACTGATGGTAGGATTATAGAGTGCTAGGCCATGGACACCGGTGGCCATTGCAGCTCCTAGATGTTGTACCAGGCATTTGTGTGCTTGGTGCTTCTGGGCTGTCAGCTGCAGAAAGATTTTGTGGTGTCGCAGTTGCAGTTGTTGCCGTGCAGCCAGGTTTTCTGCATCTCACTGCTGCTGTTGGGCTGCTTGACTTTCAGCAAGCCACTTTATCTGTTTTTCTGTCTCCATTTTTGGTTTTCAGTGTGTTCCCATCGACTGATCACAGCACTCATTATCCAACCTACACCATATGTAAGGGGTGGTATCCGGGTTGGGTCAGTAAGTACTCCACACAATCATTTCTAAAAATAAAGCTTCCTTTATTCCCCATATGGGGGATGCAGTCATCAGTATAGATGACCAAAGAATAGATAGCATATGTCTGCAGTATGAATCAATACACCCTGGTCTTTGATAATGAGAGACAGAATCCTGTCTGTCTCCAGGTAATCTTCCTGGGCTTTGAAACCCTGATTCCTTAGCAGGTTTCAAAGAGACTCTGTGATGTAGGGAGTGTGTCCCAGCTGCTTGTAACTTCTCTGGGAAGCTGAACCTGTCTCCTCACAGGTTGTTGCAGCATTGACAGGGAGTACATGCTTGCTTTTTAAAACATGGTTTAATGAGGAGTGGACTGACAACACCCTAGTAGACTTGATGGCTAGAGTCTGGTCTCGTGATCCTGACAGAGTTAGAGTTAACCCCCTTACTCCCTTACAGATAGTCATATGTATTGAGAAAAAAACATAAACAGGTTGATTGATGTATTTTGTACATTCTGATTTAATGAATTGATTGAGTAATTAAGTGCCCATTGAGGTTATTAAATAGGGAGTTTCTCTTTAAAATGTACCCCTGATGAAGCATGGAGTATGTACGAAACCAGTTGAGGTACAGTATTGTTGCCTTAGCATATCTGACTTCATCACGTCATACATCGTCCCATTTGCGTTATATGCCGTGACGCAGCTTGTGCCCTTGCTGCTGTCCATCTGAAGTTGTGATTCGGGGATCCAGTGCACCAGTTTCTGACTGAATTCCATCTATGGACTTATTCCTTTCTGGATCTACAGCTGAGCGCATTTTTATTATATTAAATGTAAGTTTCTGATACACGTTGTGTGTATTTTAATATACCTTTTTGGATACTGAACTTTGGTGCGCTGTGTGTCTTTCTTCTTGTCTTTTATATATTGAGAACTTCAACAAATTCCAATAGCTCGGTGTATGTACCAGTCCAGATCATAAATAGGCCATCTATATATCGGCAATAATATAGGATGTGCTTATGATACTTATGGGAAGAGAGAATGTACCTATCCTGATACATGCTCATCAATAGATTATCCAGGCTCATGGCTCTCCCTGTCAATTGTAGGTAATAACCAGTCTCAAATTTTTAATATTTACATGTAAGTGCCAAATACATAATCTCAATAAGAAAAATGATAGCTGGGCCTCTGTGAATAAGGAATTTGTGAGAATATATTAACTGGATAGTCCATAGTAACCAGTATAGCGTTCAGTGGGATAGAGTGTAACCCAATTGATTTGGTAAAGAGTGCATGTGGCTGCAGCCAATAATCTTTATATTGAGAAAGTGATTGACATAAAGATCCTCTAGCGAGGGATTTTACAGTATGCCCGTCAAGCCACGGATTGCTTTTGCTCAATGTAATCAGGTCATCAATCCGATCTTTCAATTTGAATGTGGGGTCGCCGTCAAGTTTCTATGGCAAGACTGCTATAACGTGAGTGCTCCTAAACCCTTAAAACCTGGGTGAAATTGTGACATTTGGATTTATCTATCACTTTGGTCTAAGTAATAACCTTCAAAGGGCTGATAATAGGAGATTAAAAGCATGTTATTATAATTTCCCAATTACAGGTGTGTGAGATCAGGTTAAGGGCCAGATACACCAAGCTATGTTACATCATGGCAAATAATGTTAAGTTACCTACAATACGTGGAGAAATACCGTGGACAAAAAGGAACTCCTAAAATAACTGATACATATGCTAATTTGGATAAGCAAAGTATATTCAAATTATTTAAATTAACAGATATCCCAAATAGTTCAAGGGTGTGCCCTATTGTGCACATGTATTAGATAAACATGTGTTCTCTCTCTTCACCACCACAGCATTAATTCCCTGCGTTAACCTTAAGCGCTTTAGTGGATATGGGATGTTGGGGGACACGCCTTTTTCATAAGCATAACGTTAAGTTATTATTTTTCTGGGCATTAGTATTAACTGAATGTTAATTTAGCGTTACGCTAAATAACCTCACAGAACTTAGTGTATTTGGCCCTAAATGAGATAAAGTGAGATCACACAACAAGAATGTAGGTAGCTGAGACTATAATTATGTCCATAATTTTTCATATTGAAGATAAACTATCTATGATGGAATATGAAATGGTAATGAGTCAAAACAAAACAGCTACATGCATTGAACATGGGTGTGGACGGACGTTCACAGAGGTACACAATTAGGAGGCTTTATAATGTGAAATTATAATAGGCTTTATTGTGCCTGTTCCTTTTTATCAGGAAAATTATCCAAACACAGGGGGGGGGAACAAAGCTTCCATTCACTTGGGAGTAATTCTAGTGAAAACACTATGCAACCAATTCACATCTCCCTAGTCAAGCATTTCTCCCCAGCCCCAAACATAGCATGAAAATAAGCAGATATAAGCAGTCTCTTAATAATGAAAGTCTTATCTGTTTATCAACTGTAGAGTAAGCTTCTCTGCTCTCCTGGAACCGCACGGAGCGTGCACAGAAAATCAGCATCCAGATTTAGAAGTCTTATTTGGGCCTTGTGTCTTGAAAGCAGCTCTGCTAACTTTTGGCAGAGCTCAAAACAAGTGTGTCTCCAAGTTCAGCTCAGGTGTCAGCTAAAGAGTTCTCACTTTCTGTTTCAAAAGACAGGCTTTCTAAGCCATCTAATTCAGGCAGGTTTTGTTTAGTAATTAACTACAAGAGGTTAACCACCACACTGCTGGATTAAAGACACATTACTGAACAGTGATAAGTCCCCTGTTACATACCTCCCCTGTTTGTGGGAAGCTCGGGCTTACCACGGCCAAAGCCCATCCTTCCACTCTCATTCGAGATCTTTCTATGACTTGAATGAGAGTGGATGGAGGTAGAGAACCTTCTGTCCCGCTGGGATTGGAGCCCCTTCTCCAGTTTATTTTTGTCTCCTCCCGAAGATGCTTGCGATCAGCACTCCTCAGTCGCTCGAGGAGGACTTTTTCCACGCAAAGTCTTTTTATCGCGTGCGCGGTCTTGAGATTTCTGTTGCGTCGGGCACTCCTCTTTTTGTAGACAAAGTGTATGGCAACAGCCCTTGGAGTTTTCTGCTCTTGAAGCGGTCTTTCTGCAGCTTCTCCACACCACGGAGTCACCAGTTCAGCTTCTTCAGCTAAGGATTCTGCACTCCTACCTCTGTTTGTTGCCTGTTGGGCAGCTGTAGGTTTGGCTAGTGCTTTCTTTGGTGGCTCAAACTTCGTATTTTTGTTTTGAAGTTGCGTGGAGTCCCCAACTCTCACTGTACCCTTGTCTTCATGGGCATTAGTTACTGTGGGCTACTGGTGCATGGGCAGTGCCAATACCTTTTTCCGTATTGGAGGAATCTGTATCAGAGTCTCCTTCATATTCTGGAGCTCTGTAATTTTTGTCATCAAGGTTGCCGCTGCGTCTGTTTTCTCCTTGGTGTACTGACTCAAGGGAATGGAACAGTCTCTCTGTCTCTCCAGCTCTTGCTCCAGTTTCTGAGCCTTCTCACGCTCCCTCTCATACAGAGTCACCTGGTATCGAAGCTCCGCCTCCAATGATGCTCTGAAGACATGCAGCGTGGCCTTTAGCTCCTCATACTGCTCTGTGGGGACGTACTGGGTATTCAGACGTTCCTGCAGCGCTTGTACCTCTTTAGCAGCCTGCAGATTTTCTTCCTGCAGCGTTTGCTGCTTCTCCTCAGCATACTGGAGGTGTGTACGCAGACCTTGCAGTTGGTTCTGCAGTCGGTGCTCTGCTTCAAACATTTCTTCTTTCAAAAGTTTATTTATTGCTTTAAGAGCCTGCAGCTCTTCATTCTTTCCCTTGACGTATTCTGTCAACTCAGAATTCTCTTTTTTTAATCTTAATTTTTCTCTTTTTTCAGTCTCTGTACTATTCAGGGCTTCCTTGCAGTCCACCTTCCATTTTTGCACATCTGCTTGGAGGCGGGCTGTCTCCTGGCATGAGACTTCCATCTCCAGGTTTAAGTTCTGAAGCTCCTTCTGAGAGACTTTGAGATCTAAGTTAAGATGTAGGATAGTTTTCCTTGAAATGTCCAGCTCCTCAGTGAGACTGTGTAGTTCCTTTCTTGAAACTTCCAGGTCTGTGCGGCAGCTGTTGGTCTCATGATGTGAGGCATCAAGTGCTCTGCGGAGTGTCTGAACCTCTTTCTGAGATATGTCCACTTCTATCCGGACACTGTTGACCTCCTGTTGTGAGGCATTCAACTCTATGCGCAGAGTGTGAACCTCTTGCTGGAAGACTGTCATCTGCTTCAGTGCCTCCTCATACTTCCGCTTTAGCGTAGCCACCATTTTATCAGATTGGCTCTGCTTTTCATCCATGGCGGAAATAGTAGCCTTTGCAGTATCTAGCTCAGTCTTGAGATCGTCCAATTCTGTCCTGGCCGCAGAGTAAATTGCGAGCACAGTCTTCTGTAGCTCAGCATTATTTTTTCTCTCCCTTTCCAATTCTTCACAGAGCAGATCACAGTCATGCCTGCCAATTTTCAGGGCGTCTTCAGGGCTGGTCAAGGGATCGTCACTCACTGGTTCCGGCTCCACTTCCCTGGGATGGTTGGTTGAGGGTTCCTCACTGTTGGCACCGGACAGACACTTCTTTGGGGTACACGACTTCTGCCTTGGGCCCTCTGGATATTCGGTTAACCGTGGGACGAATTCTCCATTTTTTCTAGGCTGCAGGGCAACTCGTCCCCCTTTTTCTCCACAGGATCTGCGGACGTGTCTGTTACTTCCACGGTAAGTGACGAACCGCTTTTCTTTTTCTTTTTCTTCCTTTTTGATTTGGATGACACTGTCCCTTCAGGGATACTGGGGTCTCCATCTTCATTTGAAGTTTTAGCAGCTTCATTATATACGCCAGGCTTTTCTTGCAGCTGCTTTAGCTGACAGAAATATTCGGTGATCCACTGCTGCAACTCTGTCTCCTGCTGATCATATTCGTCATCATAGGGAGCGGTCTTTTCTGTTCGTGCCGAGTTCAGGCACCCCCACCATTCTTGGGGTGTTTTGTGGGTGTGACTCGGTTCGGGTTCCCCGTAAGAGATGTCTTCATCTTTATTGGACTGGAAGGACCACTCTTCATTGGGGTAGGGTTCATTACAGGAACGCTGCATCTTGTCCTCCATTTTTAGGCTATCAGGTGTCATTTTCTTCCTGACCTCAGGAGGCGCTATTGCAGCAGTTGCCACTGTATTTGCTAGAACCCCCAATTGTGATAGTCCTACAGATGTTGCTTGTAGAGGTCGTGGCTCTATCAGGCATCTCTGTAGATTTTTCTTTCTTGGGTAATTTTTTTTTTTTCAATATCAGCAGTACTGTGCATGCATTTTCTCTTATCAGCTATACAAGATTGTGCAGTTGCTAGGTAAAAAAGTCTATTTGCTATACACCATTTATTTGCTAGGTGAAATACCTCCGCTTCAGCAACAGAATTTGGTTTTCTGCCTGAGTTCAGTAATTTTCAGTCTCATCTTTGGGTTTTATGGCATTCACACTTCACACTTTGGGTGTCTGTTTTGCTCCCAAGATAATAGGCATACTTTTTTACTTGCAGAAAAAAAAACATTCTTTGCAGTGGACTCAACACTCAGCAATTGACTTTGAAAAAAACTTTTTCTTTGTAGGGCAATTTTACACTCAGCATTTGTTTGCTAAACATACCCCTGCTTCAGCACAGTCTTTGTATCAATTTTCACACTTTTCTGCATATACTCCATTCACAGCTGGTAGCCCTATGCGGTGTGGCAACCTTTATTTGCAAAATCAGTACCACTCGTGGGTCACCATCTGTTTTCACTGCTTCAGCGAAACTTTTGAAAACAAGAAAAACCTATCCCTTTTTAAGGGCTGACTCACTTCTTGAACCCTGACTATGGCTAGAAGGCAAAATCCCTATTTCAATGACCGTATTACACTTTGTGATAGGTAATTAAAGGTTTACCTGCTTCAGCAGTCTCTTGGGATTGGGGAAAAGAGTCCATCTGTGGTTTTGTAGGTTTCAGTGCAGTGTAAGTTTCAGTGGTGTGTGTCCCTTTAAATCTGATCTCTGCTGCATGAGGGTTTTTTTTTCCAAGTTGTTTAGACTGTTTGTAGGCAAAAAAGCATAACAAAAAATTTCACATAAAAACGCCGGTCCTTTTTAACTACAAGGACACCTCTTATCCCACTTCTGACACCATATGTGGACAGACGTTCACAGAGGTACACAATTAGGAGGCTTTATAATGTGAAATTATAATGGGCTTTATTGTGCCTGTTCCTTTTTATCAGGAAAATTATCCAAACACAGGGGGGGGGGGGAACAAAGCTTCCATTCACTTGGGAGTAATTCTAGTGAAAACACTATGCAACCAATTCACATCTCCCTAGTCAAGCATTTCTCCCCAGCCCCAAACATAGCATGAAAATAAGCAGATATAAGCAGTTTCTTAATAATGAAAGTCTTATCTGTTTATTAGCTGTAGAGTAAGCTTCTCTGCTCTCCTTGAACCGCACGGAGCGTGCACAGAAAATCAGCATCCAGATTTAGAAGTCTTATTTGGGCCTTGTGTCTTGAAAGCAGCTCTGCTAACTTTTGGCAGAACTCAAAACAAGTGTGTCTCCAAGTTCAGCTCAGGTGTCAGCTAAAGAGTTCTCACTTCCTGTTTCAAAAGACAGGCTTTCTAAGCCATCTAATTCAGGCAGGTGGTGTTTAGTAATTAACTACAAGAGGTTAACCACCACACTGCTGGATTAAAGACACATTACTGAACAGGGATAAGTCCCCTGTTACAATGGGATATAATTTATCTAATTTTAATAACACCTTCATTGTCCATATTGGCAGGTCAGACTCTTGCAGTTTAGATTTTGTTTTTCTAATTTGACAGGGAGTTTTGACAGGTGGACCATGGTAAGTTGGGTTTTAAGACCACAAAAATGTATGGGGTGTGAAACGGCAAAGCCTGACAATGATTAACAGCCATGGCCACCACGCTCTACTGAATTGTTCAATGTGTATCTCACAACTCAGAGCATGTCCATGTCATTTTCTTTTGTAGAACTGGCAGTCTTTGCAGTGCTGTACATAGAGTTTTTTTGCAGACATGAGCCCCCATCCTGTAGATTTTACAATCTATTTATTTGTGTCTGTGGCAGAGGGAGATAAAGGGACTTGCCCAAAATCAAAAGGAGCTGACACCAGTATTTGAACCAGGTTCGCCTGCTTTAAACTCAGTGCTCATTGTTTTCAGAGTCAGTGCCTTTAACCACTGGGCTACTATTGTAGCAAGTGGGCTGGTGATGCTCATTAAATAGGCTGCAAGTAGATCAATATAGGCTGAATTAACTGCAGATCAAATGTTAAATAAAAAATAAATGGGGCAAAACATTATCATATGTACTGTATGCCTTTGCATCCTGACTTGTAAAAATCCTTTGCCCTGTCAGGGCCGCCAACAGAAATCATGGGGTCCGGGACAAATGAAAGGAGCATCCCCCCTCCCCGAACACATAGCGCACCCCCCCTCCCAGAACCCATAGCGCACCTACCACGAAAAAATATCTTTTAGCGCGCAACTTTTTTTTAACTATTTTCTTATTGTGATAAAGAAAAAAAATTACAATGCAACCTGTTTATTTTTATATTTTCAACAAAAGACATGTGACTGCCTGTCTGGGTGAGTGGGTGGGTGAATGACAGTGGGTGGGGGGGGGGGTGAATGACGGTGGGTGGGTGGGTGGATGGGTGGGTGAATGACAGTGGGTGGGTGAATGACAGTGGGTGGGTGGGTGAATGACAGTGGGTGGACGAATGACAGTGGGTGGGTGGGCAAATACATTGGGTGGGTGGGCGAGACTGGCGGGCTAATCCCATGGCTGTTGCCCGGGGCAGGAGGCGTGCGTGGGGTAAGTTGGATTGGGGCGTGCACGCGGAGGACGTTAGGTTGGCACCAGGGCCATCTTAACAACATTAGGGGCCCCCGGGTAAAGCAGTGCACGGGGCACTGCCTACACAATCACTCAAATGAATAAAAATGTAAATTAACGATTTGTTAACGAATAGTTAATATCCCCTGAATATCTAGTTTACAATTTATTCTGACATCTTACTGTTACAGTGTTATTCATAAAACAATCTTTTATATAACTTTTACAATACCTCACAAGAGAAAAATCACTTTGCAAGCTATAACTGCAGTACAGTGAAAAACCTCAACCTGTACCCCCTTTTTTATCTGAAGAAATATCACAATAAAGAAAATCACTGGTATATACTTCTAACCTATGCAGACTGTCGCTCCCAGCCTCCCACGCGCTCACTAGCAGCAGCAGGCACCGGAAGTGCTGCACTGCTAGGCTGCAAGCGGTTGTGACGCGAGCCGGGGTGACGGGCGGGCGGAGAGCGAGCGAGCGGAGCCAGGGTTCCACTTCCGAGCAGGGGAGAGTGAGCGGAGCCGGGGTGTCGGGCGCCGCGGCGGGGGGAAAGAGAGCCCTCCTAGCTAGACTTAGAATGGAGATTTTACATTTTTAGCATTGGTGGGTAGGGTTGCCAGATGGCTTGTCCAAAATACATATATATAAAAAAAAAACACGCTCCCGAATACATATAAAATATAGCCCCACCTCCCCAATACATATAAAATATACCCCTACCACCCTCATATATATTCAATATACCCCTACCACCCCCATATATATTAAATATACCCCTACCACCCCCAAATATATTAAATATCCCCCTACCACCCATATATATATATATATATATATATATATATATATATATATATATATATATATATATATATATATAAAAAATATCGCCCACCACCACCCCCATATATATTAAATATCCCACCACTAGCCCAATACATATAAAATATCCCCCCAACCTCCCCAATTCATACAAAATATCCCCCCACCTCCCCAATTCATATAAAATATACCCCCACAACCCCAATACATATTAAATATACCCCAACCACCTCCATATATATTAGATATACCCCTACCATCCCCATATATATTAAATATATGCCCACCACCCCCATACATATAAAAATATACCCTCACCACCCCAATACATATAAAATATACCCCCACTACCCCCATACATATAAAAATATATCCCCACCACCCCCATACATATTAAATATACCCCCACCACCCCCATATATATTAAATATACTCCTACCACCCCAATCCATATTAAATATACCCCTACCACCCCCATATATATTAAATATACTCCTAACACCCCAATACATATAAAAAATACCCTCACCTCCCCCCACATTGTACTTTATCTATCTCCTGTAGCACACAGACAGCACAGAACATGTCTCTGGCTCCGCCCCTGCTGTCCTCTGGTTGGCTGTCCTGTCCTCCAATCAGGGACAGCACATCAGTCCTCCTTCCTCTGCCCAGCCACCATCCCGGCCCGCCCTCTCACTGCCTCCACCCTCTCAGCACTTAACACTCCCGGACACCTGGCAACCCTATGGTGGGCATGCATGGGCCGGGCACATGGTGCCCCCCTATGCTGTGGGGCCCCTGATTGGCACGCGGGGGAAGTTAGGTAAGCGTGAACGCAGTGGACTCCCATGGCACATCCCCTCCGTCCCACGCTGGGAGCCGAGGGGTGGGAGCGGGGAATGAGGGGGGGGTTTGGGTGGAAACGGGGGGGTGGTGGAAACGGGGGGGAGGGGTTGTGGTATAAATGGGCATGCCCACAGGCAGCAGGACGGATACCCTGCTTGCCCTGCGCATGCGTGTGGAAGAATTGCTGCCATTTAAAAAAAACTAAACTTTTTTTTTACTTTAACGGGCATGGCCGGGCCCCCCTGACTCACGGGGCCTTGGATGCCAGTGCCCTCTGTACCCCCCTGTTGGCGGCCATGCCTGTAGTGACTGACAATAATCCATAATGAAAATAACTCTAATCCATCCTTTATGTCAAAGATACCTGCTTGGATTTTAGAAGAGAAGCTATATTTATTCGTTCTGGTGACCTTTTCATTCATGTAACCAAGGCTATTGAAAAAGGCATGTGTACATTTTCCTGGTTTTAATAAACTGCTCAACCTGCACAAGCCACAATTCATATTGTGTCAGCTGTAAAACTTTTCCTTCATATAATACAAGATCAACGAAATAGGGGCATATCAGGTGAAAAACTATGCAGTCTTTTCCGTGAGCTTTAAAATATAAGATCGCAGAATTGCATGTCATGCTCTCTCTCTCTCTTTAACGGAGAAATCCTGCCTAAGACTAAAGGGAATTTAGGACAGTGATATTTGTAATAGGTTCAATGGAGCTGATTGACCCCTTTATAAAAAATCCGAAAGATAAAAGTGTTTGAAAATGTTTTTAAACTTTTTAACATATCCATGACATACAAATGATTTGGAGAGCTTTTTACAATCTTTCATGTATTTTTGTGATAAAAGTGGTTGTCAGTCTCTGAGCTGTGTTATTTGTTTGCAAAGGAACGTAATGAGAAGGGGCGGAGCCTGGCAGTGTTTGTATATCTGCAACTTCCTCCAGACATTGAGGATCCCGCTCCGGGTCACTGAAGAAGAGCCACCACCTGCCGCCACCCTAATCTAGAATAAATTGGTCACCAACATCTTCACCAAGGCGGTACACCAGGCCCAGTGGGCACCATGGTCAACCCCTTATTGGAGTTTTACTCTTTGGAGGAATCCTGTGGACAGTGCCTCTAGGTGCTTCTTCTTGACCCATTACCTCACCTACTGACCTCCCTGTCAGAGAAAATGGGGCCAGGGAGTGAGAGCAAAACATGCATACATTTAGCAAACTATTGTATACTATATTGAAGGTCATATATGTGCAAATCAGCACTATTTCAATTTTCTTTACATTTTAAGCTTCTCACAGCTTAGAATTAGTTTCTCAATGTTTTTCACTTGTTCCTGCAGCTGTGGCACCAGTCACACAAAACACTGCTTTGTACATGTACAAATGGGAAAAATAAAAATGATATGGCATTGGGTCCTCTCACCCTGTATTATAGATTTAATACTTAGAACAAGACCTGCACTACACCAAAATTGATGTTATATATCTGGCCTACTATGCTGTATTAGTCCTGGATTGTTAGGGTCCCTGCAAACTGTAAAAAAATAATATAAGAAAGGATTCCACTGGCAATGATGATGATGATGATGATGATGATGATGGTGGTGGGGGTAGAAACTAGTAGGTGCTATTGTGCAGTAGGCATGATAGCACTGGCAGCAGCTCAGTCAGTCCATCCAGCCTGCAGCCAGCCAGCTAGTAAATTGTAATTTCAAATGAATCAACAATTCAAGGTAATCTGTAATTTAATCTACTTCTTTCTCTGAATCTGGTGACATAGAGACCAGCATAATATTGTTTTCATAAATAATTAAAAATGCTCATTCCTTTTTTTTGTTTTTATATAGTTTTTTTTATTGGGTTCATAAACATTAAACAACAACATTACAACAATACAATACAAAAAAAACCAATGCGAAACATAATAGTTTTTAGTATTGCTCATCATACTTATGATGTCAAAATTCAACACATTAAACACAAATAATAATTAAAAGAAAAAACAGTTAATAGCATTTTCAAAGATTAACATCAAAGCTGTCACCACACAGCCTCCTAACAGAATCTGGCATAAGATTCCCCATTTACTATCTTCCCCATCAACCTTGTACTATCATATTTCCTCAAGGGCAAAATGATCTGTGTCCCATCACATGTTCATTCCTTTTAATGAACATTTCTAATCTAGATGTGCTCATGCCTCCTCCTCTCTTGAGACTGTTTGCGGCCGCACATGTACCATTCCATAATGGGCAATGTCCCACAGAGGGCAGCTACTCATGCCTTCCATGATGTAGAAGTACCACTTGACATGCATAACTGCATCTGCAGCCAGCAGCTGCTTAGATGAAAAAGTTTCAGACTTTCACTTCTCTTTCAATTTCTCTCACTTGACCATGCAGCTGTGGAAGTAGTCTCACACTTACACAAAACACAGGGCTCTATGCAGTAAGCGCCGAAAAAGTGCAATCGCCAAGGGTACCTTATCGGCATGATTCTGCTGATTTTCCGTCTCCGTATGCAATAAGTGCCGAAACCTTCCGAATCAAGCCGAAAACATTTGCTCCCACTCTGCTGATGATTTGCCGATCACACACAGGTGTATCGGCGTGCATGGCGAGGTGGTGTTAGGTTCCCCAATTAAACTTCTTGCTGAATCTGCCGAAGCAAGCATTTTTTGGATTGAGCGGCCCATTTAAAGGCAGCTTGTATTTTTATTCATTATCTGTATTGTTGGGAGAGAGAGAGAGAGAGAGAGAGAGAGAGACACACAGAGCTGGGCGATTTACATATTTCATATTGACTGAGACAGTTGTGGTATATTGTGAGAGGTTTGTCCTGTGTTGTTTTGTTTACATCTTTGTCTTTTTTTCACTTTGTAAGTGTTCAGTGCGATTGTCTTTAAATTTCTTTTCTGTTCTTTGTGAATGCTAGAGGTATGGCCGAAAGGCGTGGGAAGAGTGATGCTGGTGTGAGTGGTACTGGTAGTCGTGTGAGTACGCATCTGAGTGAACGTAGGATTCAGGGGAGTGCTGTGGCTGTGAGTGTGAGTGGTGTTGCTGGGAGTGCGAGTGCTGCTGGTGGCTCTGTTGCTGGTGCTGGTGGTATGTAGGCTGCTGGTATGTCTGGTGGTGGGGTGGTTGCTGGTGGGCCGCTTTTGGAGTCTCTTTCATTGGAAGAAGGAGAGTCCAGTCAGCAGCAGCCAAGCTCTGGGCCTGCACGTATTCGGAAGAAACGCGTTGAGCGGCCACGTAATCCTCAGTTCAATGAAGAGGAAAACAGAGTTCTTGTCACAGGGATTCTGGAGCACTATGACTGTTTGTATGGGCATTTACTAGGTAATCATATTTTGATATTAAGACATCTCACATGACCTACTGCACCGACACACTTTATTCGAGCAAATACCCAGTATGTACCTGGCAGATACATGGAATGCGCCGCTCCTCACCTCTGACAAGCCCCGTTGCGTTTGCCTTCCCAGCCTGGGTTCATGCCTGGCTGACGGGCGGCTGATCTGTTAAATGATAATGATTAGGATTTAATAGGCTGCAATGCTTCGCGTGTCTACCAGATGGCATAAATTCATGAATTGTAATGCAGTATATATATATATACTGTGCAGTATTGCAGCCAGGGGGAATAAAATGCTTCAATCCCTGCCTGGAAAATAACCCAATGCACTCGGGCAGAAAACAGTCACAAACCTCAATACACCCGGGTATACCCGAATTTGTGGGACTAGCCGAGCTCGATTAAAGTGTGTCGCCAGTGTAGGATAACATGTCTTTGAAGAATCAATGCAAAGATAGATTTACTAGGTAAGTCTATCTTTGCATTGATTCTTCAAAGACATGTTATCCTAGGTCATGTGAGATGTCTTAATATCAAAATAAGATTCTATAATATCTATCAATTAAACTTAATTCTTACACACATATTCCTTCATGCTTTAGAACGACCATAACAATCAGTCTAAAAATCTGGGCAAAGTTCATACAATATTCATGCAAGCTTTCTTACATTTGTATGTTTACACGTAAATGCTCATGTGGTACACATATTACACCTAAACCAGCATGTTTGGTATCTCTTGGAACAGGTAGCAGTTTAGAAAACTGCTCGTTTTTATAATACTAATTAACGTCATATATCTTGTATGTATTTCAAGGGCGGACAAGTTCAGCATCAAAAAAAGAAATGTGGGATCAAATAACCTTGGCTGTGTCTGCGTGTGGGAATCATGTAAGGGACCGGCCGAATTGTCGGAAGAGATTCGATGATATCAGGGCAAACTTAAAGAAAAAAATACAAGCACAACGGATGCATGTTTCTGGCACAGGAGGTGGGCCGCCAGCACAAGCTCTAATCTTAACACCATTGGAGGAGCAGATGCGGGAAACATTTCTTCCTGTCGTCGATGAGGGTTTGCCCGGGAACAGAGATATCGGAATTTATTCTGCTCCATTTCCACCAGGTGACAAATGTTACTGTACTAGGCATGTCGTAGGTTACAGTTCTTATCTATATTTCCGCTGCAACTTATACTTTCTTCCCAATATAAGCATACCTACATATATATCTGTATATATGTCTCTCTCTCTCTCTCTCTATCTATCTATATTTATATCTAGTTGTCCTACAAAAAGTAAAAATGATTATATATGGTGGCAAAAGGTGGCACTGAGTGCTCATTTGCATGTCATTTCCCACAATCTCTTGCTGCAGTGGAAGCGCTGTATGCTGGGCGGTAATGGGGAAAGACAGGGTTGCAGACCTGTCTAAGACATGAAAATGAGCATACAGTAATATTTACAGTTGCTTTTTATATATATATATATATATATATATATATATATATATATATATATATATCTCTATGTGTGTGTTTCGAAATATGTATTGGCGCAGCTATGACATCATTATGAGTAAACATACACAAGTTGACTTGCATGAAGGGATTATGTGTAATGATCTTCCAAATAACACACACTGCAACCTTCTACCTTACAAAGCATTCAACATGTTTGCCCTATTGTTGAAAGCAGAATGTATGTGTGAATCTTTGTACAAACAATGGGTTAACATGCATAACCACAAAGCACATCCGCACTCAATGTTTGTCACAGTAATGTATAACTTCGTTATACTGTGTCTGTGCACACAAATGCCTAATTCACTTTTTCATGTATGTGTCGATACATATATACATATATACATACATTTGTCTGAGTGCTCCTTTAGAGGTTTTCTTTTTTTGTGTTTCCATATTCATTTTTTCCTCTAGCACCACCTACAGTTTATATTTTTTCTGTTACAACTTTTTCAGATATATTTTTCTGATTTAGGTAGGTTTTGACATTGCAATATTTATTGGTAGTGTATGCGGTATTCGTTTTCTGTGTATGTTATATATATATATATATATTAGGGATAATCTATATTACACCTATAAACAGGACATTACTGCCTCATCAAGTCTTGCATGAAAGATTGTGCATTCAAAGGCGAACATTCATAATTTGCACAAACCCATTTCGTTATGTTTAATTAAAGCTCTTTTTTCGCTTCATGTAGTATACTGAGAGCATAAATAGGAACATGTACCATATGGTATTTAATTGTGTTCATATGTAACTCACTTCAGATTTTTATTTCGCTCCTGTACCGGTGTGTAAAACCAGCTGCAATTAATATTTAATCACAGCATAGAGGAGAACACAGGGGGTGGGGTTGGGCACCGAGCCAGATCACAGGGTCAAGTTACGGTCAAGTCTTGTGGGACGGCTTACAGGTGGTAGAAACAAATAAAAGGTCAGGATGCTGTCACGTCTTGGGAGAGGGACTACAGTTGTTAGAAGCTCACAAGGTGAACAGAAGTTCATCACATTCATTTGAAATGGTAATTCTCTGAAGACTTTCACCCACCAGGCCACTATATATGAAAACGTACGTTAGTCATTCGTTCACTCATATCTTCTTTTTACCTTATAATACGCCACATTATCACACCAGTACCATCTGTGAGCTACACACTGCATGTGTTGATGAGTGTCAGCCACATTGAGCGCTACACCTGCTTCTCTTAAATGTTCAGACAGATCACTAAAAACATTCCTTCACATTTCCACAATTAGGTACTGAATTATAAGCAGAGTCAACTTTGCTGTCATGGTAGTGATGTACATTATTATTATTAGATTACTACACAACATATGCAGTGTATGTACAACCGAACACTTCATTTTACAACGCATTCCTGCATGAACATTGTATGTTGTATGGTTTTTACAATAAATGTGCCAATTAGGTTCACATGTACATTGATATTAAGATGGATAATGTACAGCTTTAAAACCAGAGACATAACATAAACCACAGACAAAGCTCAGTGCATATCCAGAATAACTTTTATTAACCTGTACATTACCATTTATATGTGGCAGGGAGTGAGCTTCAATTAGGTAGGAGGTTGCCACCCTCCAATCAGCTAAGACTAGCTGAACAAGATGTTGTGGGTATTTTGGGGGTTGAGCTTGTAGGTGTTCTGTATGTTTTATAATTCTTGTTCAGCTAGTCTTAGCTGATTGGAGGGTGGCAACCTCCTACCTAATTGAAGCTCACACCCTCCCACATTTAAATGGTTAAAAGCTCACTCCATGGCATCTCCCACTATCAGGGGATCTTGCCTGCTTACAGTGGGATTCTGACAAATCTATTACAGAGTGCTTTTCCTGGTAATGTACAGGTTAATAAAAGCTTCAATCAGACTTAGAACTTTTGCAACTAATATTGACAGATTTATTATAAATCATTCTTCCTGGCATTGCACAGGTTATTAAGAATCTATATTAGTGTAGGGACCCTTGAAACGTGGTCTGCCGTGCAGTTGGCTCAAGGGCTTACAACAATGTGGCAAAAATGTTAAACTAAAAGACCATTTTATTTATTAGTTATTTATACATGTATATTTCGGCACTGTACCGTATATAAGTTTTTCTGGATGTGCACTGAGCTTTGTCTCTGTTTTATGTTATGTTTCTGGTTTTAAATATATATATATTGCCATGCTCAGTAGCACTCCTCTGTGAAACTTATATGCTTATATATATGTTGTGGGTATTTTGGGGGTTCAATATGAGCTTGTAGGTGTTCTGTATGTTTTATAATGTACAGCTTGCCAGACACATATCATTGTCATTTCGTTATGTGATGCTGATATTTAGCCATAAATACTCCCACTACACAAACTTAATGTTAATTATGTACACATGTCAATAAAATTCTTATGTTATTCTTCTATATAGTTGCTCCTGAAGCTCATGTGTCACCTGACACTGAACATGTCTCATCACCTGGCTCATCCAGCTCATCATCAAGCATGGAAGGAGAGTGTATGAGGTGCAGCACATCTAATGTGTACATTTGTAGATGTTAATTTGCCATGCTAAATAAATGCCTTTCACATGTAATTAACTTCACATCAGTTATTGCCACAGAAGATTTAGTGTTTCCTGACAACATGTATTGTGTGTTGTAAACTATCAGCTAGGAGTTGTGAGGTTACAACAAACTTTCATTCATTATTCTTTCACACTGAGTCGAAACATCATTGTTACTTCAAGCATAAACTTTTAATTTGACACAAATTAAAAATTATGGAAACATGTTATGTGTTACACTATGAGAACAACTATCATTATATTGAAAAACAAGTGAAAGTTCCATGGCAGTTCATAATGTCTTTCTTTATTTGTAGAACCAGATGTTGCCACTCAAGGACAAATTCACTCAAGTGACCATGAAGATGTTCCCACTCCTGGATTAACCCAGCATTCAAGTCCTCCTGCTCGTGACACCTACTCAGCTGTTGCAGCTTCTGAAGAAAGAATCTTGGGTGAAGAAAATTGTCACCATTCAGAAATGATGTCAGTGCTTGAAAGGATGATATCACTGCAGGAAAGGTCAATATCACAAATGTCACAAACTGAAAGAGTCATCATCCAAGTTCCTAAAGAAATCCAAAATGTACACAGGACATTACAAGCAATAGTTGTGAATCTAAGCCAAGCAAATCAGTTGCGAATTACTGCAAGAGAACAACAATTCCACTTTACCCCATCTGAGGATGGATCTTTACATGCTGCTACTTTTTCTCCAGAGTCATCAGTTCTTCATTCCCCAGTTCTGGGTGATACCGGTACAGTAGGTGCAAGTTCTGTGCAGGTCCCTCTCAACATCCAACCGCTTACATCTGTTCAAAATCAGGAACGGACACCTACAAATGAGACAAAGAAAGTTAGGGCAACAATTACTACTAACCAGCTTTTGGAAAAATATTATAACACCAAAACAAGAAACTTCTCCACCATCAGTCGTGCAATGTTTAGCAACTGCTTCACAACTGCCACAGGCCACACCCAGTGCCCCTGAAGTTCAACAGCCCACAAACAGTGCCACAGAACTGCCGCAGGCCAGTAAAAGTCGTACAGTTAAGGCCAAAGTACTTGGCAAAGGGAAAAGGCAAACACAAGACTCGCTCTCAAAAGGATAGACAAAAATAAATAATCATATTCACTAAATTTGTTGGTGTCCTGGTGGTGTTTACTGCAGACTATTTCATGCATAGTGTATGTATGATCATGTACAGATGCTGATAACATTCAAGTATGTCCTTGTACACATGAATGTTTAGAAATGCTCACTGACTGAATGAAGGCATATTTAATAACATATGAATATGTATTATTCATCAGTTGATTAATGGTACAACATTACACACTTGCCATGTTTATAGAAGCTGACATTCACTTAGCTCTTGTTCAAGATGAGATTATGTGGGTTTGTTTGGTCATGTAGATAGTCATTTCATGCTAATATTATTGACATACAACTTTAAGTAACTACCCATATAACAGCATACATTTTGATGTTGTGTTTTCTGGTGTCTTAACTCTGTAACACATTACTTACCTTAATCTTCTTTCATAGTTTATAATGTTGGCATGTGATCATGTATGATTTTTGGTTACAATAACAAAGTGTACGTGTGTATGAATATATCTTTATTATCTCTGTATCTCTATGGATATATGTATACACACACAGTGTATGTGTGTGTGTATATATATATATATATATATATATATATATATATATATATATATATTAACTGATTACTGATACCTCTACATGTATATATATCTATATATATATATATATATATATATATATATATAAATAAATATCTCTGACACTGTTGTCAGCAAACAGGCCTTCTGTTAATGAGATATAAATGTTAGGACACTTGCTATAATTATGATATCACTATGATTGAGCCCCTAATTCAATGAGCTGTATTTAACTTTCAATATGATTACAACAAGGCCTACTTACACACATCAATGGCTTTAGTTTAGCACTATATATATATATATATATATATATATATATATATATATATATATATATATAAAATCAGAATGAACAGTACAGGCCTTCATGGCTCAAATGAGGACTTGTTTGCTGTTAAATACAACTTCTACACAGCTGACTCAAATAGGCCCTCAAACATACTCACCCAGTAATGTTATAAACTGTAATGAAGTGTTAAGAGAGTTACAACAAGGCCTGTTTGCACACAAGGCCTTCAATGTACACACATATATACACATATATACATATATACACATATATATATACATATATACACACAATATATAGTTAATTAAATATATATAAATATATATGTTGATATATTTATATATATTTAATTATATATATTTATTTTTATATATATATATATATATATGTATACAGTATATCAAGAGAGACTAACAGAGAGAGTGAAAGAGAGAGAAACAGAGAGAGAAATAGAGAGAAACAGAGAGAGAAAAACAAAAAAAGAGACAAACAGAGATGTGTGTGTGTGGTTAATTTTAGTTAAGTGTAAGCAGAAATCTGTTCATCCTAGCACTGTAGAATATTTCACACACATTGTTATTCTAATTAAATTCATCAACTTGTTTTGCACTTGTTGATTGCCTAAGCCGAAAGAAAAGTTTCGATTCATGTGAAAAGAGTATCTTAGACAAAGAATTTCAGCCAATTATTATAACAAATTTCTGGTGGGAGAAAACCTAGGCGTATAACAGTTAGGTTGTATTATAACCTTGGAACAAACTGCGAAGATAACATGTAACTATTCAGACATTCAGCAGACATCCGTATGCGCTCAACTTAGACACTGTACAGTTGAACAGAGAAGAAATGGCAGAAGCTTCCACATTGCACAGCCATCCACGTAAATCATACAAATTTATGATTTATGAAGCAATCGAATCAACGGCTGAGAAGAGGGCAACCGTGGGCCAAATCTATGACTTTATCCTAAACAAATATCCATACTACCAAGAACCAGTCAGACAAAGAAATTTTAAAACTTCTGTACGATTCACTTTATCCGCAAATGAATGTTTTGAGCGTGTCCATGATCGGCTAGATCAACGATATGGATGCTGGCATGTTGAGCCATCATTTAAACGTACCATGGAACATGGAACATATCTTCTGTTAAATAGCATATTTTTGCCTAATACTAGTTACACTGAAGCCGCACCGACTGTCGCGTCTGCTGATATACCTGCACCCTCCATTCATCAAGACCAGATGCAAGATGGACATAACTACTATGATATGTATCCAAACTTATATGGGCAATACCAATGTGGATGTGGAAAATGTGGAAAACAACCAACAACTGTACGTACCTCCGGACGTCTTGCTTTAAGAAGCCACTGCAGATCCATATGACCGCCTCATGGAGATGTGTGTGATTCAGGATTCAACGGTTGCCTCAACCATGGATGATATTGTTGTGCCTTCCTGGAGCGAGCAGTTGCAGCCAAACCAGTTTTGACTTCTACAAGAATGGAAAATACAAATTTCGTTATGCCTTTACTCAAATTATATAAGTCTACATTAATAATATACACCATTTGTTAGCCAAATGAGTGGATACAGCTTAACATTGCAGACAGGCTTACATGTAGCGTGCACAAAGACATTATTTCCTATAACAATATACTACATGACGAACCATAACTACACATTGGTGACGGAGTCCTAAATCCTAGATTATTATTGCTTTTAAAGTATCATTTCAACATGTTACACTAACTGTAACACACACACACACCTCATTGTTTGGCATTTAACATATAAAAACAAAGTGTCGCCCACATATGACGTGGGAACGTGGTAATGTCCCAAGGCGTCCTTAAAAAGGTTAACAATGCAAGCCTCACCCCCAACCGACGTGCGCGCATGAAACCGTATTGGCTGTGCCCGTCGCTTATTGTTACGGTCAGTGCAGTGTGTCATGCGCGTGCGTCGGTGGGGCAGTGCGTGCACAGCGCTGGAGGCCAATGTTAATTCAGTGGGAGGGGTGTTTGCATGCATTTCACGGTGCCTTAACATGACGTCACACGTCTTTTGTTCGCTCATTGGCTGATCGTTCGTTTTTTCTGTGGGCACACGTCCGTTTACAAAGTTTAGATATGTACATGTGTAGAAATGAATTTGTTTCGCTTCCATATCATAACTTCCAGCCATGATATGCGTACTGCTAGCAGCACCATGGAGGGACATGTATTGAACGCACAGCTTACACATCGTTTTGCGCATGCGCTAAGACTTAGTCCACACATTCGTGACGTGCGTGCGCAACAGACGTTGTGCGCGCACATTATTATGTATACAGGCACAGGAAAAAACATATCAGTAGTAATGCCAGCAACGCCATTAGAAAAATGAGACAGTTCTGTATCTGTAGTTTTATCCTTGCAGTTTAAACATATACGTTACTTATGCGTGAATATCCACAATCATATAGAGATGTGTTAAGCGTTGTCATGCTGAGACATATATAAATGTGCCATCTTTGAACATCATGTGTTTGCTGTATTTCACAGATGTCGCGGATGAATACATGGGACCAATGTATGATTTCAGATGAGCCAATCGTTATATTAGATGATTGTGACGGCTAGCGAACAACTATTATAATAAATATGTAACAATGCTTTCAATGATTGGTGCGCAGATTAACAATCACTACATAATGTTATCCTATTATGCAAATATCTACTATGCACTTAATTAACATAATGATGTTGCTAAGCACTGAAGTTAGAACTTATTTTGTTTTTTGGTTCTTTTCTACTAACATTATATGTATTGCCATGTGATATATGCAACCAACATTATCACTCAGCAAACACATTAATCTACTATATATTATAATCTCACGTGTGACTTTTCAAAGAATGTAAATGCTACATAACATCTCGTAGACATTGTATCTGAACGTACACAATAACAATAGTGAGGTGATAGAAACTGTTTAGTCGTGTACATTTTATATTATCACCTAAGTTGTAGTGGTAACCTAACATGCATGAGCTAATGAATGTTAGTTAAAATCATGAAACCATGAACATTTGTGTGTACATTTTATTCACACGACTAACTATAGTTTAGTGTTTTAAGTAAACGTTCAACACATACATAGCTAAATGAGGCCGATGATAAAAGCAACATTATTATGTTGGTTTATATTATTTCACGTAGAAATACATGCATCACACAAAAACTACAACACACACACACACAGTTGCTGAAATGTGTGCGTATGCAAATGTCCACTTCAATTATGTTCATATGTTGACATTAGTTATAAAGGATAACTAACGTGAATGAAATAAAAATTATATTAACAACATTGTCATTGTGTTGAATGAATTAGGAAAAGTTGAGAATCCAAAGAACTATCCTTAGGAATGGTGTTAACATTTTGACTCATGTAACATGTACGTCAAATCAACACACATCTTTCACTTATACATACACATGTGACAATGTAGTAATCAACATGAAGATGAAGTGATACAACAACTAATCACATACATTGCAATGTTAATGATGTTTAAAACATTGGGGTCTTTTCATACAAACATGCATTGAATGTTAACTTCACTCATGTGCATTAATGGATGTTCTCCTCCCATAACCAATAGCTTAGCAGGGTTTATCCCCTTCTCTCCCCCACCCCATATTCCATGAATGGATGTTGTTACGTTTGCTAAATTACATGTTATGTAATGTCCCTAATGATTTTAAAACACATTGCACAATAACCACCAAGTGTAGCTAAACGCACGTACACAATACAGAAACGACATGTTTCAATTGTCACATCTTTTTCATTACGTTCTGTTTATACATCCTGTAACTATACCTGTATCGAGGTTTGCACATCTTATGACAGATGTGAATTGAAATACATACCATGAGCAGTCATTGAAGTGATATACCTTGAAAAAGAAAACATGAATGAATATAAATCATTGTCATGACATGTTCATTAAGGTAAGCAACACACAGAATTGACAATTTTGTATGTGATATGAAACAACATCTAGAATACGTCAAATATGATCTGAAATACACAATAGTGTACACATCATTGTGACTCACATGTCACACTCCAAAAGCAAAATTGTATGTAACCATACTGCACTAGCTTTTGGCTATCGACATAGTAGGTTTATTGTGTATGCCTAACCAAAAATAGCATGTACAGAAAATATAGATTTAGTACACATTATTTCCTCACGTACACACAACACCTTTTAGTGGTAAGAAGTATAATACAACCTGTTGATGAATGACATACCGGTGCCACATGCAATTGTCCACACAGCAGAGAAGAGAAAGGTGTGCGAACCATATTCATCGGTTTCCTAAGTGAATGGTATTTGGACAAATGTATTTATCATAACAAAGAATGAATACATCTATGTAGTACTATGAACATATATTTATTTGCTTACATGAAAAAAATGTGTTCATGACATTCAGATGTGTCTCAACACCACTGGCTGTTTGTTCAGTGTCAGCTGGTAAATTGACGGGATGCTCCTCCTCCAAGCCCTGACGTATGTCTGTTTGTACATTATTGCGGAGTGCCACATTGTGCAAAATGCAACATGCAATTATAATATCAGACACTTTAGCAGGCTTATATTGAAGTGCCCCACCAGTTCTATCGAGACACCTAAATCTTGTCTTGAGAAGCCCAAATGTCCTCTCTATGACGGATCGCGTAGATATATGGGCAACATTTTACCTCTCCTCTGCTTCACTTTGCGGGTTTGGCACCGGAGTTAACAGCCACGGCCTAATTCCGTATCCTGAGTCACCTATAATCCATCGTGCACAAATATGAAACAATTTGTGTTAACATTATTACACTGGCGACACACTTTATTCGAGCTTGGCTAGTCCCACGAATTCGGGTATACCCGGGTGTATTGAGGTTTGTGACTGTTTTCTGCCCGAGTGCATTGAGGTATTTTCCAAGCAGGGATTGAAGCATTTTATTCCCGCTGGCTGCAATACTGCACAGTATATATATATATACTGCATTACAATTCATGAATTTATGCCATCTGGTAGACACGCGAAGCATTGCAGCCTATTAAATCCTAATCATTATCATTTAACAGATCAGCCGCCCGTCAGCCAGGCATGAACCCAGGCTGGGAAGGCAAACGCAACGGGGCTTGTCAGAGGTGAGGAGCGGCGCATTCCAGGTATCTGCCAGGTACATACTGGGTATTTGCTCGAATAAAGTGTGTCGGTGCAGTACATACAACATTTCCTAGAAAACCAAGAGTTGTTTGTTAACACATCATAATATGTACTCACCCACCAGCCAACCAGGTCCAAAATAGCCTTCTTCGAAAGCATGGCAGACTGATGAGTTTCTCAAGATAGAGGAATCGTGACTGGAACCAGGGAATTTGGCTACCACATGCATAATCTTCATCGTGGCATCGCATACCACCTGTACATTCAGGGAATGGTAGTGCTTACAGTTGCGGTAAGCATGCTCACTCTGACTAGGTGGGATCAAAGCAACATGGGTGCAATCGATTGCACCCATCGCACATGGTATCCCGGCTATGGTATAAAAGCCATTCCTGACTTCCAGCCACTCTGTGTGCTCTGTAGGAAAATGAATATAATTCCTAGCACGTCTTTTCAGTGCACATAGAAACTGGGTAAAAGCCCGCGAGAATGTAGATTGCGAGACCCCGCCCACTATGCCCACAGTTGTCTGGAATGACGCGGAAGCAAGATAATGTAATTAGCACAGCATTTTAACAAGCCCAGGGACTGCACAACCTCTGGCTGTCACAAAATCTAAATCTCCCTGTATCTCTTCATAAAGAGCTAAGATTGCTGCTGAACTCAAACGATAGCGACTTACAATCTCCTCCTCACTCATCCCATCTAACAGGGTTCTCTCCCTGTACAAACAAGGATGAGGCACAACTTCTCTCCTCTCTCTTCTCCTCTCATCTCCTTGCCCTCTCCCTCTCCCTCGACCTCTCTCTCTTCCTCTCCTGTCCGCGCGCATGTCCCTGTCACTGTCACTGTCCCTGTCTTCTCTGTCCCTGTCCCTGTCCTTGGCCTGTGCCATCCTCTCCATCAGCAAGCCTCTCGTCCAATAGAATCTTCCTCCGTCTCATAAACATTCGCATCATTTTCAGGTCTGTAGCTGTGAATGCGCAGGTAATTGCCCTCCTTTAAATACCTATGTGATGATGTCAGGTGACTTGCTGAAGTGCAAGGTTTTACATTAACATATCCAAGTAGTTCCCTCCCAACGTGTATCCAGTACCAATTAAAAGGATTATTTATGTGTGTTTACCAGGCAATCATCATATTTGAGAATGATGTAACGTTAAGACTTGTAGAACCATTTATTGGCAAGTATTTCTGGAATGTGTAATGCATGTACCACTTCTGAACGCAACACTCAGTCATTTAATTAGGATACAACCATGACATTAACGTTGAGAAACTACGTTGCAACATGTGTAATTTGTCATGTTATTGTCACCTGTTCACATGAAATAATTGTAATTTGCATATGCATAATTTAATGCCATCAGGATACTTGCTATTGATTCAGTTTCAATCGTGTAAAAATGAGTAACGATTATAGATGTGTGTCTAACTTAGCATGAAATGATTCTAATGCATCATGTACAATGTAAACATGCAATGTGATTGAGTGTCCAATTGCGAACGACATCAAAAGAGGGAGGTCACAAAGTACATGTAAACATGAAAACAAACATCTACATTTACGTTTGATCATGCGTTACACATTACAAGCATTGTATAATGTATAGCATCTGTTAGATGTGTGAAATGTGTTAGATCTGTTAGATGTGTGAAATGTGTTACATCATATAATAAATTGAAGCACACTTAAGTAACGTTTCATATTATGTGACCTTTTCCTTTAAGAGTTGACTATAGGATTTTCCCTTGACAAATCATAACATTAAGACTAATGTGACACGCAAATCATCATAACATTGAAAAGTACAATGTTATGCCAATAATAAACGTAAGGGGTGACACGATGAAGAGAATGACCTCGACATTGTAATGCCAAGCACATTTTTATTATGTGCAATAGAACGTAAACAGTCCTATAATGTTATAAGTCCCCACTCCATTGACTCCATTGATGTAGAGATGAGCTTTTTTTTCTAAGTGCCGTCCCGGCAACCTTGCCGATCCTTCTCCCCTCCAACTTGCCAACTTTAGTTGGCGGGACCAATTGCCGATGAAATCTCCATTTCTGAGTGCCGATCAGCACCGATAAGCTGATCGGGGCTACTTGAATACAGCCGATTTCAAAAAGTGCCGAAAAGTGCCGAAAAGTGCCGAAAAGTGCCGATAAGTGGGTTATCGGCAGCCGCATGGCGATAAATTTTTATCGGCAAGAAAAACTGCCGATTTTGAGCACTTATCGGCGCTTACTGAATCTCAAATCCAATTTTGGCGGGAAAATGCCGATAAAAGCCTTGTCGGCGCTTACTGCATGAGGCCACCAGTTCTATACGTGTATGATTTTTTTTTTCACGGCAAAAAACCTACTCGAAGTATGATCTTGGGTCCTCCCTATCTCCCAGTTGTGTTACATACACTGAACAAGCCAAGCACTGTACCGACACGTATGTTATATTTGTGGCTGCATGGAAAAGATGTATGAATGCTGGCTTGTTTGGGCCCCAACAAAATGTAGAAAATAAATAAATAAAATGAAAGTGATGCCAATGTCAAGTTAGCAACTAGCACTGATTATTATGATGGTAAGGGTGGTGGACATTAGTTGTTATTGGTGGTGATATTATTTATGCCATGGGCAGAATGCCACTGTTGGCTCTCAGTCAGCTTAGTCAGAAGCAGAAGCTTAACTCAGTCAGACTCTCAATTCTCATTGAATTTCTCTCTCACTAAACCCCACAGCTATAGCAGCAGTAGCACACAAAACTCGGCTCAGTGTAAAATAGATGTAAAACAAAGTTTCTCAAAGGGGGAAATAAAACTAAAAGTAGTATTGGGCCCTCTCTTTCACCCATACGTTACAGATGGAACAGAGCCTCATTTAACCTGTTGAGTGCCATCCATCACTGATGATGGAACGGAACTGGAGGAGTCATTCACCTTCTGTCAGCCATGATTGCAGATCACGGACCACGGACGGATGTGATCTCCCTTAAGACAACAAGCTTTTTTTAAATGTACCTACAGTAGTATGTCATGGGGCACCCAAAGTGACAGAATCCACGACATAGTAGCACTCAATTGATTAAATGTACTTGACAAAATAAAATGGAGTGAAATTGAAATGCAAACTGTTTTTTTTTTTTTTAAATGTCTTGGGGAAAAAAAACAGTCAGTTTGTGAACTCTAGCTAAACATTTGTACATCTGTACTTTTAACCATTACTTAATGCATCCAGGGCATTGCAGAACTATTCCTATCAGTTACCAGCTTAGTTAAGAATGCATTCCTCCTGAACCAAAACAGTAGAAGATGTTAAAAAAAAAATGCCTGTATATAAATTGTTGGATGTGTACTTTCTATGTCAATAATTCGAAATAGAAAACAACTACTTGCTGTGATATTCCTGTTTTGATTTGCATTACGGAGAATTAGGTCATTTTTATATGGATTTAAACTATTGTATTTTATTAACAAGCTCTACTTACTTATTATCATTTCAATTGACAGTAATATAGTACTTGAATAAAAAATGAATCATTTTATGTTGCCAAATGTACACGAAGCTGCCAAAATATACTTATGAATGTGTGGTAGGAACATTTTTGATGGTGATATTTTTGGCTTCAGATATGACAAAGATAAATCTTAGTCATACAAAAACATTTTCTATTTCTTGTAGAGTCTCAATTAATGCAGGCACACATCACACCCAATACACAATAATTCTTCCAAATCACAGCAATACAGTAACATTTGCCAGCTAATTATTAAGGCTTTTTCTTCTTATGTGGCAACATAGTAAAATCAATAAAACATAGAATGTTCAAATCAGCAATAGCATTAATGATTTAAATAGACAGCCAAAAAAGCTATGTCATAAAAACAGTATAATACTTCTAGTCTTACAACCATTTAGGAGAAACCATTCATGAATTTAGATAACCTGCACAGATTTGACTTGTTTTAAATCACTTCTACTTCTGCTGGACGGTTCTCTAATGCTGGAAATTAAATGTATGTGTTAGGTTTTCAAATATTCTTGGCTAGTTTCCACACTGTAAATAAACTGTATTGGAATATTTAACTCTGCCAAGGCTTGCAGTGTAATTTGAGCTGGAGCGAGTTCTCTGCCAGAGACTGAAGTGGTAAACAGGCAACACAAGTCTCACTTAAAGATACATACAATTATAATATGAGTTTAAAAAAAGAAAACTAAGATCTCTTCCTCTTCCAAATCCAAACTACTAAACATACATAGAGGTAGATTTCATTCCAAGTTTTCTTACATTCTGAAAACCACAATAAATATTTGTTTCTGGATAAATATACTGTACATCACAGAAACGTTTGCCTGATTTGTAAGCTGTAGTATTAAAAAATTGATGTAGGGGAACATTGTTTTTGGAAGTCCTATCAGCAATAATGTTGTATATTCACATACTGTACAGTAGTTCAGTAATTATGTGGTATTTGCACATTCAAAGAATATCTACTACATTATTTAGTTTGAACCGTATAAGAAGTACATACATAAAGAATGTACATGTTTTAAATCAATTAGAATTGCTGCTGATATGTTTTTATTATTATTTTGGTCACTATTTAATGAAAATGTGTCTAGTTTTCTTGCTTCACTTTGTATCCTTTGTGCACAAAATGTTCCTGATAGTAGTAGTTCCCAAATACTTGTCTATCGACCAATATTAGTCAATTAACTACTCTTTCAATGCCAGTTCTTGGAAAAAATGTCTGCACTAATCACCTAACAGAGTAGTGTGGAATGTTGGGTTCCACTTCTTCTAATATTACACTGTACTACTAAGTATGTATGTATGTATGTATGTATGTATGTATGTATGTATGTATGTATGTATGTATGGCTTTATATAGTGCCATTAGTGTACATAGCAATTCACATTAGTAATACACGTGACAATCATATAAATAACAAATAATACAAATAACAGATCATGGGAATAAGTGCTTCAGACATAAAAGTAACATTTTGGAAGAGGAGTCCCTGCTCCGAGGAGCTTACAATCTAATTGGTGGGGAGAACGTACAAAGACAGTAGGAGGTCATTCAGGTAAGTGCAGGGGGCCAAACTTTATGTATTATGTATAGTATTATCCACAGTGCAACTCATATGTGTCTTAGGTGGGTCTAAAAGGTGGATAGAGAGGGTGCTAGTCGGGTATTGAGGGGAAGGGCATTCCAGAGGTGCGGGGCAGTTAGTGAGAAAGGTTTAAGGCGGGAGATGGCTTTAGATACAAAGGGGGTAGAGAGAAGACATCCTTGAACAGAACGCAAGAGTCGGGATGGTGCATAGCGAGAAATTAGGGCTGAGATGTAAATAGGAGCAGAAGAGTATAAAGCTTTAAAAGTGAGGAGGAGAATTGAGTGCGAGATTTGATAGGAAACCAGTAGAGTGATTTCAGCAGGGGAGACGCCAAGCCAGATTTCATAAAGAGTAGAGTGATTCTGGAAGCAGCGTTTAGGATAGATTGTAGGGGAGACAAGTTAGAGGCAGGAAGGCCGGACAGCAGGAGGTTTCAGTAATCGGGATGGGAGAGAATGAGGGCCTGAGTCAAAGTTTTAGCAGTCAAGTAACAGAGGAAAAGGCGTATCTTTGTTATATTGCGGCGGAAAAAACAACAGGTTTTAGATATGTTTTCAATGTGAGGTGCAAATGTGAGAGAGGAGCCGAGTCTGATCCCTAGGCAGTGTGCTTGGGCTACTGGGTGAATGATGGTGCTTAAAACACTAATGTGGAAGGAGGTAGTAGGGCCAGGTTTGGGAGGATGTATAAGGAGCTCTGTTTTTGATATGTTAAGTTTCAGTCGTCGGATGGCCATCCAGGATGATATTCCAGAGAGACATTCAGAAACTTTGGTCTGTACAACAGGTGTAAGGTCAGGTGTTGAATGGTAAATTTGTGTGTCGTCAGCATAGAGGTGATATTTAAACCCAAGAGATGTGATAAGGGCACCTAGAGATAGTGTGTCCAGAGAAAAGAGAAGATGTCCCAGGACAGAGCCCTAGGGTACCCCCACAGAGAGATTGATAGAGGAGGAGGTGTTAGCAAAAGAGACACTGAAAGTACGATGGGAGAGGTAAGAGGAGATCCAGGATAGAGCTTTGTTACGGATAACAAGAGTATGGAGAATGTGAAGGAGAAGAGGGTGGTCCACAGTGTCAAATGCTGCAGAGAGGTCGAATAATATGAGCAGAGTGTAATGTCCTCTGTCTTAAGCATCATGGAGGTCATCAGTTATTTTAGTGAGGGGTGTTTCAGTCGAGTGAGCAGTGCGGAAGCCAGATTGTAGAGGGTCTAGGAGAGAATGGGTATGAGAAAATGTAGCAATCGAGAGAATACAAGACATTCCAGGAGTTTGGAGGCAAAAGGCAGGAGGGACACAGGTTGATAGTTAGAAGGACAGGTATAAGTATAGTTATATATAAGGTATAAGAATACTATAGTATGACCAACAGTTCTGTGTGTTAAGGAGGTGGAGGTATATTTCCTTATGTGGTTTTTTTTATAGGGAAGGGTTAGGAAGGTCTGAGAAAAGATTTGTGTGTGAGGAGAGTATATTTTTAAACTCTGTTTCTGTATCAGATTTTTATAATGATTATACAGGAGAATTACTTATGAGAATGTTTGGAAGCATTGCAACAGAGAGTTCCAATAATATAACCACTTACTTTGCTTATTGTCACACCATTTAAATAGCCAATATGAAAATCCTATGCAGATTTTGCTATGATTAGGTGTGAAGGATTATTGTTGCTTGTTTCAAAAGGAATTGCTTTGTTAGAATAAAATGTAGAATGGAAAATAACAGAGAAATTCTTATATTGGTGAAGAAGAAAATCTATTAAATAATTAGCTGTTGAATGTTATTATATTGCTGTGACCTGAAAGAATTACTAAACATGGATAGCAGCTTCTTCATTACTTACAATCCCCAGAGTGCTATTTGAGCCTTCATTAGTTGAGGTCAATGCTTTTGCAGGCTGGAGATGATATTTGTAACTTGTTACAAATCTGTGTCCTATTCCTTGACCTGGGCTATAAAATCTTTAGAAATGTCTGATAACCTTTGTCTTTAGCAAAAATATATTTCCATGTATGGGTGATATGTGTTACATTAAATGCTGCATCGTGGAATACAGAAAAATACTATATTAGGTAAAGCATCCTCTATTATAGTCTGGTAACCAATAGAATGTATATTGGAGCACAAGGGTGCAGAAAAAGTAGCCAAATTGTGAAATCATTGATGTTTTACCTGGGAGTAAAGATGGGTGAAATGTTTTGGTGGATTTTGAATAAGGGAGGGTGTGGTCACACTTTGTATATTTATTTATTTATTTTATTTATAAAATGTTTTACCAGGAAATAATACCTCTCATTTTCGAGTATGTCCTGGACATAGAGTTAAGATGACAAATAATACATGGTTACAATAAATAGTTACATAAGTGAACAGGGTATACATTATATTCAAGACATTGCATGCACAGTTAAAGGTAATATAAATTAGAGGCGTATCTAACAGTTACAGACCAGATTAAAATGTGAGACAGCTTTAGTTTTGAAAGAACTTAAACTGGTGGTGGATGTTAGAGTCTCCGGTAGATTGTTCCAGTTTTGGGGTGCACGGTAAGAGAAGGAGGAGCGTCCGGCTTCTTTGTTGAGCCTTGGGACCATGAACAGGCTTTTGGAGTCAGTTATCAGATGATAAGTGCTGCATGTGGTAGGGGTGAGGAGTTTGTTCAGATAGATGGGTAGCTTGCCCAGAAAGTATTTGAAGGCAAGACAGGAAAGGTGAAGTTTGCGCCTAGACTCAAGTGATGACCAATCTAGTTCTTTGAGCATTTCGCAGTGATGTGTGTTGTAGTTGCATTGGAGAACAAAACGGCATATTGAGTTGTAGAGGGTGTCAAGTTTGCTAAGGTGGGTTTGGGGTGCCGTGCCATATACTATGTCTCCATAGTCGATAATAGGCATTAGCATCTGCTGTGCAATGCGCTTTCTCACCAGCAGGCTTAGGGAGGATTTGTTCCTGTAAAGTACACCTAGTTTGGCATAGGTTTTGAATGTCAGAGTATCAATGTGCATCCCGAATGTTAAGTGGGAGTCAAACCATACGCTCAGGTATTTAAAACTAGTAACAGGGGTTAGGGTGGTATTAGCGTTGGTTCTGATCAGGAGCTCTGTCACTGGAAGCTTTAAAAATGTAGTCTTGGTCCCAAATACCATTGTTCATGTCTTGTCAGTGTTTAAAAACAGTTTGTTTAGGGAAATCCAGTTTTTGAGTCTCAAAAAGTCAGACTGAAGTATCTGTTCAAGGTCGGAGAGGCTATGGCCATGTGCATATAAGATTGTGTCATCACAAACAAACTGCCATTAATAAAGATATGTTAGATCCTGATACAAAAATCCTAGGGTCCCCATTACACATAACCAAATCAACAGCAATAAAAAACAAACACATATAACAAAAACATCCTCTCTCATACAAAAGTACATCTTGATATGTAAACGAACATTAAAGCATGAGAAAAAAGATGAAACAAATATTACATATAATTCATTATTAAAAACAAATGTAGAATTTTTTATATATATATATATTTAACATATTTCTACTGTTAATATAATACAGCGATGCGCAAACTGGGCGGGAGATTTGTCTGGGGGGGTGCGGGTGGTTGCAGAGGTCCCGCTCTCCTCCCCAAGGCATTTAAATTAAATGCGGGGGATAGCGTAAGGCCTCTGCAACAGTAACACTTACCGGGATTCAGACGCGTCTCCATGGCAATGCGGCGTCATTTGACGCCGCAAGGTCATATGACATAATGTCACATGACCCCAGAGCATCATTTGATGCAACTGGCAGGTAGGAGAGGAGGCGCGAGACCGGGGGAGGCCAGGCAGGGGGGCAGAGCTTAAAAAATGTGCGCGGATGAAATGTAATGTAATTGCAGGATGCCAGCCAGTGCATGATTGCATGACCTAATACAGTCTTGTTTGTAATTACAATTTTTCAAAAACTATATATATTATTACATTTTATTACATCTCAATTACTCAAGACGTCATCATACCAGATTCCAAGGATCAAAATCTTTGAAATTCTATCATCTAAACCATTTCTATTAATGACACCATAGACAAAAGAATAGTAAAGAAAAGGGAAGGGAGGAAGGGAGGGGAGAGGGAAGGAATGGGGGGTTAGAGGGGGGAGTGGACGGGGGAAGGTAAGTCAATAACAAGGCAAAAAGGACCGAAACCTATATATTTAAATATATATTGAACTCTATATAAAAGATCATATTAGGTCTTAAGTTACTACAATGATATCCTTCCAATATAACAAATATTTTCATTCAAATAATTAATTCAAAAAAGTATTTAAAAAATGGCTGAGGTTCCATTCAATATTTAGACCACAGGGAGAACGGTCCTCAACCTAAAGATCCAATCAGCCTCTCTGCGGTCCAACAGGTTGAGTTTTTTTCCCCCTTGTTCCCTAAGTGTCATTTTTGCAATACCTTTAACATTATTTGCACCCCCAAATCTACATTCCGTAAAATATTATGGTACGGGATGTGAGCAGTCTTGTTTTTTTAATGGATCTCAAATGTTCCTTCACTCTTGTTTTGAGAGCTCTGTTGGTTCATCCTATATAATTTTTTCCACACCCACATGTTAAGAGGTAAACAACATATTGTGTTTCACAACTTATATAGGGCTTAATTTGAAATATTTTACTTGAATTAGAACATGAGAAACAAGAGGATGGTTTCATGAGAGAAACAATATTTCAAGTTATCTCATGCATACATAATTAATTTATTTAGAATTGTATCTCAAATCCTTAACCCAGAACAATAACATAAATAGCAAATTTAGCTCTACCATCATGCCCCTTATTGAAACACTAGTGTCTAACAATAGAATGTGTGTATATTTATCATCTATTTTAATCTAAATATTGTATGAATAAAAGTAGAGAACTGTAAACAATAGAAATTTCTTGAAGGATTACCATTTTACTAATACCACAAATGATGAAATGATGTCTTAAATATATATATATATATATATATATATATATATATATATATTTAAATATATATATATATATATATATATATATATATATATATATATATATATATATATATATATATTATACTAATCATGTGCAAATTCTGCCGGTTTGGAGGATTCATTTACCTTTATGCTGTACGACCTGAAAAACATTCCAGGATTTGTCTTAGCTCCATATGGTACATTGATGAGCTTACATTTCTTGCTAAGTGCTTCAACTGTACATCAGAAAACAAGAGCAAAGCTGAAACAAAGTGAATAATCTGTTTTTGTCTTTGCTTTCACTGCATGAGATAATGTGGAGGTGTTAATTACAAGATTTCACTGAGTCTTGACTAATAACAGTGTGCAAACAAATGAATGTCATACTTGGCTACAGAAAAGCTTTTACTAATAAGGTAAAACTAGCAATTAGAGCTGACAGTAAAGTAATACTGAATATTTGTGCCAGAAAAAAAAAAATCATTTTATGCAGTACTTATTTACTGGAAAAAATGGTCTGCTTCTTCTCGTCCAGATGGAAAGGAAGGAGCTTCCAGTCATTCATTCAAAATGAATTAATTGCAAATTGGTGAGCGAGCACAGCAGCTTAAATCTCTTTTGTATAAATGCATTGACCTCTTTTCATCAAAGGGAAAGACATTCTCTTTCTCAGTCTCTGACCTTGAAATAATAACTGAGTTCCTAAAAGAACAAAATGTCAGTGAGCATACAACATTTTCAGTGATAGCTTTGAAATATAATTTACCTCAGTTAAATTCTTAACTGTTCAGTTTTTGACTTGTAGTGTTATTATGTTCTTAAAAATACATGAAGTATAAATTAGAATTTTGCCTAAAGCGTTACATTTTTTTCAAAATCAGCTCCCAAGGAACATGCTGTATAAGCTAACATTACAAATGTCTTCGCTTCTGTTGTCATAAAAGGTGCATAGTTACACAGTGACTAACACAACACATATGACAGCATTGGTACATGGTTCCCATATACCTAAGTCTAATCATAGTTCCTTGGCTTTGCAGAGACCACATGTAGAGATGACAAAGCTTTTTTTGACTATTCATCCTTGGCCTGTGAGCAGTAGCTGGCAATCACACAGGTGAAAAGTCAGTTTTGATGCTGCGTTGCCATGGCGATGTGTTGCCGAGGCCGACGGAATCACGGTGGAGAACTGTGAAAACCAGCACACCAACCATGGCTCACTCTAACGGCAAACATCACAAATTTACAACTTTCAAACATCTACTCAAATTTCTACTCATGCTGTTACTCTCTTTAGCAGGTGATATTGAACGTAACCCAGGCCCTCCCTTTTCAACTCTGTCCCATACAACTGAGAATACCCCCTTCAAATTTCATAAAGGTCTATCTGTCGCCCATATAAATATCTGGAGCCTGCTGCCCAAACTGGATGAACTAATGTCATTGTGCCTTATGTATAAACCCAAAGTCATCGTCCTCACAGAAACATGGCTATCCCCTGAAATCCTTGATACAAATATCGACATTCAGGGTTACTCCATTTCTAGGAAAATGGGTTAAAGAGAGGAGGAGGGGTCTTATTTTATATTGCAGAGACCTAAAAATTTACACTGTTAAATTGTCCCCCAAGCCCAACCTCTTTTGAAATCCTAGTTGGCAAAATCTGTCTCCCGTTTTCTAAGCCCGTCCTGATTGCTGGCATATACTGCCCCCCTAAAGCCCCTCTACAGTCCCTGACTGATATCACCCAGTTTCTTGGCTCAATGAGAAGTGTAAGCTGCTAGTTCTTGGGAATTTCAACTACAATTGGCTCGACCCTAAAAACAACAAAATCCAGATACAACTCAAGTCACTTAACCTAAGGCAACTGATTTCCCAAACCACACGGATAAACCTGAAATCTCACAACCACTCCTTGCTAGACTGGATTCTCTCCTCTAATCCCTGCAGAATTCAATCCTCTGACATCCTTCCTGACATTTTCAGTGACCATGCAATAGTGTACTGTGTAAGGAAAATAAAACCACCCCAATCAAGCCCTAAAGTTCTCCTCACTAGAATATTTCGAAACTTTAACCCACAACAGTTTCTGGCTAACCTTACCAACTGCCCTTGCTACAGAATCGACTTAATTCTCGACCCCGATTCTGCACTCGACTATTTCCAATCCGAGTTCTTAAAACTCTGTGATATCCATGCTCTACTATGCAGAATACATTACAACTGACCTTGTAGTACTCTACCTTTTCAGAGATGCCTTGTGGAAAAGCTACAAAGTAACTGTCACTACCAAGGATCTTAATAACTACTGATGCCTGCGGAATATGTGCACAAGGAAACAAGACATGCAAAAGCACAATATTACTCTGACAATCTTCACCAGAATACATCAAACCAAGCTACCTTCTGGAATGCTAACTTATTAGCGAAACGCAACCCAAACCACAAACATGAACCTCATTCTGAGTTCCCATTAAGCCCCACCTTTTCCCACCACTGCCCACAATTTTCAATTTGTCCCAGTATCTGAAGAGGAGAATAAACAAGTGCTCCTCAAATTAAAACAAAGCAGCCAATGTGGACCTGACTTACTGCAATCTAAGTTCCAAAGACGATGCCCCAGCCATTACCATACCAATTGCTTCTCTAGTAAACTCTATCCTGTCTGCACGCCATATCCCCAAGACCTGGAAAACTGCCAGAGTTGCCCCAATCTTCAAAGGTGGGAACAAAAACACTGTCTAAAACTATAATCTCTCTTCTCCCAATACTATCCAAAGTCATGGAAAAATGTGTTCACTCCCAATTAAGCGATTTCTATACCAAAACAAATTTCCCTAGCCAATTTCAAAATGGATTTCACCCCAAACATTTCACGGTAACAACCCTGCTAAACATTTGCAATGAGATCAAGTGTGGAATGGAACTGGGACAACTCACTGGTGCAATATTCCTAGATTTTGCTGGTGCAATATTCCTAGATTTTGCAAAGGCTTTTGATACTGTTGATCATGTTATCTTGGTTAACAAACTCCAGTGCTCTGGAATAGGGAAGCATACTTTTAACTGGTTTCAGTCCTACCTATCAGGAAGATCCCAACATGTGTCAGGCTCTAACTCCAAGTCCTTGGATATCACCTGCGGTGTCACGCAAGGCTCTGTTCTGGGGCCCCTACTCTTCTCAGTGTTCATCAATGATCTTCCTACAGCTTGTAAGGGAGCTTCAATACACATGTATGCAGATGGCACAATCTTATATGCACACAGCCCTACCCTCTTCAACCTCTTCAACCTAAACCTAGCAATGGCCATGACTAAATTTCCCAGAGGGTGGTGGTGTGTGTGGGGGGAGGGGGACCATGTGCTACATATGTATAAAAAAACCACAGCAATTGATCACTGTAGAATGAAAAGGGATTTCAAATTTCCAAAATGCAGCATAAAAAAAAGCAAAGATTATTGAAGGCAGCATAAACATATTTATCTGAAGGTTGCAAAAAATACTAATGCCAGGAATAGCCATGACAAGAAAAAAAAAAAAAAAAAAAACTTTAGTAAGTCCTGCATTCATGACCTGATGTGGATATGCGTTGAGGTGTTCCACAACTCTTTTGCGTATCATTAACACAACCTGCCATTAAAGTTAATACCAGGCCATTTTAGCAGTAAGATATGCCTTAACGCAGTGCTAGTGAGCTTTGAAGATTCTCATTAGCACTTAACGAGACATTGACTTAACGTCTTGTTAAATCAATATCGGAGTTTTGTGGATCTACCCCATAATCTCTGAAGTGTCACAGATGATTTTTTATAATTCCAGCGGGGTCACAAACTCATTGCTTTTCAAATGGTTTCTAATGCTTGCAGATCCCTTCTGGCAGAGGAGGGTTAATAATATGAAACATGACATTCACCTTACCTGTTCTCTATATTTCCGTCTTAAGTTTTCTTAAAGCAGTGTCAGGATGGGGTCACAAGAATCACTGGACACTTAAAACCAGTCTATAATCTGCTGATGAATCAGTAAAATAATGACTCACAAAACCAATTAAAAACAGCTACTTAAGGTCAAAGACCATTTGACTTTCTGGAATTCCTTCGGCTTACTTTATTACCAGTACATAAATGTAAAAATTTAAAGTACTGACTGGATAGCTTCTTTCAATTTATTTATTAATTGCCAACATATCAGAACTCTACTTCTAGGAATATAAAGAGCTTTATCATATGAATTATTTTTACTTTGCCATTAAACCAGTTATAAATGTACAAAAAGCTATTTTTGAAGCAGCAAGTACAGGTGACATTTGTAGCAAACCAATGTTAAGAATAACACATTTATTTGCAATTCTCTCTTTTAAATCTAGGCTACTAACGTGATGTCACCAAATTTGGTTACATCTGTTAGTTTTCCTCAGTTTAACGCGGATCCACAAAGCTTATGATATTCAAAAACAACGGCCATTCATCAAATTAGCATCATTACATTAGCTGTATTAATGGGTATTTTCATTGCGCAGAAACACGTTAACCAATACACTGCACATACGCATAGGCAAAACTATAACGTCTGTTTCAATTAACATGTGCGTTACAGATAAATTACCCAGGGAGCCTAGTGTGCCTGGAAGTTCTGCCATAATAAAGAGGGGGAGATGATCTTATGTAAATATTGTTGTTGTTATTTGACCTGTAAGTTTTTTCTCCCTTGATGGCACACAGTGTATGTAACTGCATGGGAATAAAAGTTTTGTTCACTACTTCTGTCTCTTGGTAATTATTAATTTGTAGATCCTTACAGAGAAAATTGTCCTCCTTGGCACTGGTCTTCACAAGTCAGTGCTCAGTAATTATGTAAAAAAACAAGAAAAAAGAAAACAGTGTATAGTATTATACTGTATAATATATAGTGCAAATATTCAATGCTTTCCTCGGGTAGATTCCCCACCGATTAAACAACACGATAAAGATATATTGTACAAAGCAGACTACAACTGCTAATACCACCAAACACGGGAGATAAACCTTGAATAAAGAGTTCTAGGGAATACACCCTATGTGTAAAGGATTTCTACTTTCACTCTTCATGCAGTGCACATAGATACATACATTGAAATGCAAACATGCAACTCACAAGGCAGTACTGGTCTTTAGCGTTGTCACCGTTTGAAGGTGAGTGTGTACAATTATTTTGAAGTTGTCTCCACACTGGTATGAGAAAACGGAAAAAAGGACAAAGTACAGATCCACATGATAACTAAAATGTAATAAAACATATAACACAGACACCAGGAGTGTCACTCGCACATTATTGCATCTTTTAGATGCCTTGCACAATAGTAAACCTGGTTGTGGTTTGTCAGGGTTGTCCCTTTAGGTGAGCCGCTCTGGTCTCCAGTCGGTGGACCCTCTGGTCTGACTTCCACCGGATATTCCAGCTGATGATCCTGTCGGCGTCCGCGTGTGGCTTGTACAGCCCAGCGTCAGCAGGGGAATCCCTTCCTGGTTCTCCTCCGCTCTGCTCTGACGTGATAACATCACTCGCGCCGTTAGGGATCTTTGCCAGCTTGCCTCACAGGAATACTGCCTCTCTGCAACCACTCAGAGTTCTGTCACATGCTGACCATCAAAGAGTAAGTCATCAAATAGCCACAGGGAGTCCAGGCAGCAGTGCAACCAGGCTATCAGCAGGCACAGGATGTACACAATCACCGTACACGTTTCATAAACGTGCTTACTTCATCAGGGATATTTACGTTATATACACTTTTTTTGTATCACAGTATTTGGGGTATAGCGCTGAGGTTGTGCTTTTTTGATTAGTATTGACACTGCCTGCTCTTACCAGGATTTGCAGAATGGTAGCCAGAAACCAGCCATGGCTACACTCTCCCTCTGGTGGAATCCAATGGTCCCCACTTGGAGCCGAAATTTAGTGTACTATCCCTCATCAGGTAACCTGGAGCATGGAGCAGAACAACATAACAATAGTGTTTATCAGCAGTAGTATTATCATCACATGATACACAGTTGATAAGTATACCATCATAGATTACACATACATTTCCCTGCAAAACACAGCACAGTACACTTTTATATGAAAAACAATCACATTACTGCCTGATACAGGGCCAGGGTTCCTCCCAACATGGAGAACCTAGTTACTACTTAATAGTAATGCTGTGGGTATGGTTTTTTGACTAACGCACCAGCACTATCTTATAAAGTGACTAAGAATACCCTCTTTGGGTGCCTTTCTGACATACTCCACCCGGTCAATATAAATGGATCTGCCTACCTTCCACACCCCTACAAGATATGCTATCCTCTCCTCTAGGTGATAGAAGGTACTCTTTACATGAGATGTGATATAGGCTTATATGAAATTCTTCAGCTACTTCTCCCTATTCTCATCTACTGTATCTCTCGCATTATTGGTTCTGGTACGTACTGTATGGATATTCAAATCCATGTGACTGTTGGTACCGCTGGGCTACGTGTCTTTCAGCCCTGCTTATCTTGGTCACTCTGGTTCTGCCTGACCTGGCAACAACCAGAACAAAGGTTCCTGCATGGGTGGATCACAGTACCTGAAAATTACTTCCTTAGGTTGCACTTCCTAAGTGTATCTCATGCTCCCTGCACCTTAGAGCTTCTGCTGTCTCCTCGGGACCAAACTCTCCCTCTGCCCACCAGTGATCTACTATGTCTCCTACTTCTAGCAGAAACCTGGTGCGATGCATGTAGGGGACAAACCCCTGGAATCTGGGATCCCACCATGGTAAGCACTTTACTGGAGATGCCTCAGAGGATGAGAACCTGAGGTGGTTTTGGACGAGAACCCCAAAGTATCTGAATTTACTGATATGGCATATTTTCTCCCCCCAGAGGTTACACTGTCTGCAATATTATCCTCCTCGGACCCATCCCCAAAGTCCCAATCCTGCCAGTCCTGGGAAGGAGTTGAGGGTTTCAAAAGGCTTCGGGCCGGCCGCTTAGCGTCCTTTGAAAAGGAGGGTCGCAAAAGCACGCTGGAGGCGGTACTAGTCATAGGGCCTGGGGCAGTAAAGTCTTTCAAGTATCGGTAAGAGTCGTTGGTCTGAGCCCCACCCTGACTGGATACCAGAGATATGTTCACTATATGAGGTTCCGCAACATGCTGGGTTTTCCAGACCATTACTTGGCCATTTCTTTGGGGGAAATGTTTAAGTACTCACCGGAGCCACAGATTTTCTGTGACCCAGGTGCTCCCAAATAGAGTCCATAAAAGTGTCCCACACCACTCGTAGGTATAGCGGTACTCACCGAAGTGGTAATAGGCCGTTACTCATCCACCCCGGCAGTCGCCTTCTGGATGACGTCATCAGACTCCGGCCTCACGGGAGTACATAAACAACCTGCACCGGAAGTACATAAACAACCGGTCTTGTCTTAGGTGTTGTAACGGGTGCTCACCACAAACAGGACTGGACCATGAGGCTGAGGTGGGGATGTTAGTAACCACCAACCTGCAACCCAGCAACCGTCCAGAGTGCAGGGTGAAGGTCGGGTAGCCGGGTCAGGGTAGGAGAATTAAGAATGGTTGTGGTACTTGCCATGGTGTAGGGTTGGAGAAATTGGATAGTCGTAGTGCGGAGCTGGGGTCGAGGTGTAGAAAAGGCAGAAGTCCAAATGTGAGCCGAAGTCAGGGATCAGAGAAGGCGGAGGTCCAGGTACAAGCTGAAGTTAAACAGGGTCAAGGAAGGCAAAGCAATGGTGAAACAAGGCAAATAGCAAGGCTGCAGGTGCTTGGGGCAAGCATTTCGTCACATAAACAGTAGTTTATGCTAAGCCAATTCACAGCAGGGTTGGCTGAGCATTTAAGGAACAGGTAGCCAATTGCTGGTTAATACAAGGCTGCAGGGTAATGATTGAGAACTGCCCCTCAGACATACAGATGCAGCCACCAGTTTTAGAACTCTTGCCTACTCTAATCTCCACCAGAGGGAGGGGGCACTGTGTCAGCCAATGCCAAATGATTGTCTCAACTAAGGGAGGAGCCGGATGTTGCTGACCACACCCTCAGTACTTCAGAGCCTGCAAGGAGAAAGGAGCTGCTTACACAGTACTCTTGCTTTTATGCTTCAAACAAGTTCTGATCATGGCCAGTTATTGTGATTTCTCACACTACCGTCTACCAGGAGGCCTCCTGATAGTGAAGGTGGAAGAGAACCATTACCTCAAGTGTCTATGCCCTAAGTGTGACATCCCTGGTGGAGATCTCTTCTGGGATGCCAAATGTCCATGATGCGGGGCTTGTTATCTAAAGCTGACGATGTTGGTGCCTACGGCTTTTTCTATGAAAGACATGGCTGACCCCAAGACTTGTGTGATTGACGATGATACAACTACCTCAGCAATGGAGGTTCAAGAGGGCCCGTGTGCCCAAGCGGATTCTCCAGGGGGTCCGAGTACCCTGATGGCCACATTGATTCCTGAGATGGTTCCAGACCCTGTCCCAGAGATGTGCCAGAGACGGCCTTGAGCCTAGATCTATGAAGGGTAAGCAAACGAGTAAGGTGACTGCTTGGGGTGAGGAGGAGCCACAGTCGGGCGCAGCACAGGAGCTGGAACCCTGCCTGCTGATTGCCTTAGACAACGGTGTAATGCTCTGGTGCCTATCCCCCACGGAGGTGTCACAACACTCATCGAACTAGAGCAGCGGTCAGGTGTCTGTGTTGCTTCGCCAGTCGGCATGTACCCCTACATATCCCACCAAAGATGACAACTTTACCTGTGACATCGAACAACAGCAGAGTCCGATCCCAATAACAGCAATGGTGGGTCCTGAGCAGAGGAGGTGCGTCCCAGTGATGGCGGTTCCTGGGTGAGAGTCTCCCCCCTTACTTTCAGCAGGACCCAATGGAGCTTCCGGTGCTGACTCCTACACGGACGATGATGACACACCTGTGAGGATTGGTCTTAGGCCCCGCCACTTTGATGCATCCTGTGATGATATGGGTGACGCACGTCACGCTGCCAGGTTGGGGGAAGCCGCACACACCGAATCCAGGCTCCGCCTCCGTGGCATGCCCCACGACGAGACGCATAACATACATTGCACTACCAGGTTTAGGAACACAGCTCGCACCGTGCTCAGGCTCCGCCCTCGCGACATCACAGGTGATGCGCATCGCATGCAAACTACACACAGGCACTGCATGGCTCTAAGAAGTCTGGCTCTCAATAATTATTCCACACCTGCTCTTCTCCCCACCCCTGCCTACCAGTGGGCTGAATACAGATACAGCCACCAGTATTAGAACACTTACATGGGAAATTCTGGGAGATTCTGGGGCAGTCTCACAGTAAATGACTCAACATGCCTCAACGTTTCTGTGAGATTCTTAATGGCCCATCGGATTAGCACATTAGCAATTATTATTCTTTCTATATATTGTTTATGTTTTCCTCCTTCTTTCTTATCTTTCTTTTCTTTTTCTCTTTATTAGTTACCCCCCTTTTCTTCTCTTTCTTTCTTTCTTCCTTCTATTTTAAAGGGCTGACCATTATTGACAGCTTCAGCTTTATTTTTCATTGCCGTTTTGGATTGTACCATTGAGGTTACCGTCATTTTGCTTCCTATTTTGCCCTTAGTTTGTTCCCTGCCCCTCTGGCCTCAGTCTTTACTTCCGCCCATCTGACTGCCTGGTCATCTTGGCGGTTCGCACGCACGGCCGACATGACGTCATTGTGCGGTTCTTTTTGGCGCGAACGGACTACAGGTAAGAGGGGTATTTATATGATGTTTTTAGCAGTGTGTATTATCCTTGATAAAGAACGCACCAGTGTTCGAAACGCGTTGGATTTAAGTTTATGACGCAATAATTTTATATTTTTTTCGTATTGGGTCCTCTCCTTGCTCCGTTTGATCGTGCGCTCCTTTTCACTTTCTGCATCTGCTATCCTTGAAGCTGCACATCCTGCCATTCCCAAACCAAGGATTCGTGAGTACTTTATTACTGCTACAAAGTTGCCTCCAATGAGACTGATCGTGGGGGGTTATTCCTGTCCATTACCTGTCTTCAGGAGGCTTATTACCTAATATTGCTAGCTACACTCACTATTATTGTGTTCTGGATTACACTTGGACATTGGCATTGGCTATCGTTGGTTATTATACCTAGCATTTGAGCGCTTCTTCATCTCTATCTGGCATTTACTGTGAGACTGCCCCAGAATTTCCCAGTAGGGCATGACTCTGGTGCTCTCTGAGCCAGTCACATTACTTGGGCGCGGTTCTAGCTTTCACGCCAGACCATTGCAGAGCTTTGCAATAATTGATCATGTAACCTTTTTGCAGGCTGCACACGTGGTCTCCAGGATTGGCAGGAGACACCATCTTGAACAGCGATCTTCACGTGATGCATTCTCGGGCAGGAGAACCATCATTTCAAGTGCACTAACATACAGGACCACGTGTCCCACATGATTGCGGCTAGAATCCATTCTCTGTAGGCCTTTACAGCATATGGTTTTACTGTCTACCAAGTGTAGGCTAGCAAAGTTCTTTCTGATACGCTGCACTCGCTTACAGTCCATTATTAGCACTCTGTGGTTTACAGTGTATCAATGGCTAGTGATACTGTTGTGGTTCTTCAAGCAAGTTTAGGCACCTGAGAAGCATACATTCCTCCTAAAACTCAACCCCATCAGTACCTTCCCCCACCCCATCTGATCCTGACCCCATAGTGTCCTTCAGTAGTGTCCTTCAGGTGATCCTGGTCCATGACAACGGGACCCCCTCTCCAGATTCCCTATGTGTCAGAACGCAGGGTGACTCCAAACAGCAATAGCCTCTCTGTCTCAGCACAGCTCACCATGTAGGTTAGCTGAGGGTGCAGTTCCGTGATGGGGAAAGAGGGCCCCGATTATGGTATGCCCTAGTCCCCTGGACACTACACCTAGCCTCCCTCTTTCTCCAGCGCTCACTCTGGTAGCGTACCTTTTAACTTCCAGGTTTGCATTCCTGAAAGCCTGTCCTGTTGCTGATCTCAGAAGCACCTCCAAATGTAGCAGTGTTTCCCCCACCAGCTGGGAGATCCCCCTGTTACCAGGTGTATGGTGCATGCCGATGGTTGTGGGGACTGCCGGACAGGCTTCTGGTATATATACCGAACATTTAATCCATGGTACACAGCGCCTCCATCTGCTGTAAACTCCAGATGTATGGAGGCGATCTCCTACATTAGAAACGGTTACCTCTCCCACCAGTAATATCACACGCCAGGCAGGAGGTATAATCAACTGGAAAGGATTTATTCCTGTACACACACAACACATGGCAGTCCTCTGCCCAACACAGTCTCTGTTCTGGTCTCCAAACTTGGGATGGTCCCTGGACCTTCACTACGGGTCAAGGGCCCCGACAGCAGTCCCTGCTCTTCCCGAGCCCTCTAGCAGGACTAGGGGAAAAGGTAATCACTCACTCTCCCCCTACGGGAAGAGGACCAGGGCCTGCCTGTGTACAGCAGTCTGTGTGATACCTTGTCTCTCAAAACGGTAGAGACACTACTACATTTGGTGTTTCACCTCCCTTAAGTACAGTAGAAGGAAGGTACTAGGTCTGAACCCAGGATTGGGCAGAACACAGACCTAGTCACACCTCCTCCCCTGTAACTCAAAGGACTGCCTGTGTGGGGAAAACCCATGATTAGTACTGGCACTGCCAGCCATGGCTACATATAATATTTTAATTTAAAAAGCTCTTTAAAAGCTCTTTCAAAAGTTTTAAAAATGGAACAATAAATCTAAAAGGACCATACATCTAGTTCTGCATTCAAGCCATCTGGTATTAATATTTTCAGTTTAAAAATCCAATGTCTCTCTTTGTGAGAGTTTTCACAAGGTCTCCCTCTAATCAATTGTTTTTTACGCATTCTATTACCTTATATTTTAAAAATGAAGGATCACTACCATGCTTCAAATAGAAGTGTTAAAAGACACTGTGTGTTTTGATCTGTTTCTTTATATTTCCAATGTGCTCCAGTATGCGAACATGCACTGATCTTGTAGTGCGCCCGACATACTGGAGCCCACAATCACATTGTAATAAATAAACATCATTTTTTGACTTGCAATTAGCAAATTGTTCATTTTTAAAAAGTTCGCCAATTTTTAAAGATTTGAAATAAAAATTTTAATTGGATCCATTTTGGCAGGCCTTACATGCAAAAGAGTACAGGGAGTCGTACTTGAGGAAACCTCAAAAAAGTCCTCTTAGAGGACTTTTTTGCTGTTTCCTCATTTGCCAATAAATTTTTGACCCTAGATAATTTATTGCAATCTTTGGTTATACGTTCTTTCCAAGGCAGTTGCATCGCCATCCACGACTCCCTGTACTCTATTGATTTTCTCCGGAAGGAGCACGCCGACAGCACCTGGATCTCCAGACGATCAACTAAGTGAGTAACTTTATTCATCTATTGTTACCTACTCCATGTGTCACTATACATCTACAGTTCCCTAAACCACAGACAACCACATAAGATTTACCTATTAAGGCTAGAGGGAGTCTATCAAGAGTTGTAATCAAAGGACATTATATGTGACATTATTGATTTTGACTGATGTGGACTGTGGAGGTCTAGGCTTATCATGCCGTCTTCTTTGGAAAGGAAAATAAGGTTCTAAAGGCTACAAATTGCATGTTTAACACGTGGACATTCCTTGTGAGCATTGCTAGGGGAGCATTCAACCCCTTACTCTTCGGCTTACATGCAAAACATTTACAAAATCCATTGTTTTTTTTCTGGTAACCAGGTATTCATACCAGTTTTTTTTATTGTTATTGGCATGCTGGGTGCAAATTTATTTTTTAAATTATTTGCTTTTTTTAAATGCCCAAATATGGAGTTTCCTAAAATCAGATCTCTTTTTAAAATTGGCCAATGCTTCTCTAAAATTTGTCTTATTTTTCCTGCATCATTATCGTATTTGGTAATAAAATAAGTCTTAAAATCAATTAGAGTATTTTTTTCTTTAGATTTTTGTTTTAACAACTCATCTCTATTTAGTTTATTACACTTATTAAAGTCTATTGTAATGATATCTTCATCATATTCACTATCTAAAAATACATTTTCAATATTTCAGATTGTTGCAGGAAAGTTTCATTTTTAGTACAATTACGTTTAATCCTGCATAATTGGCAAAATTGTACATTTTTTATACATTGAGGGTGATGACAGCACAATTTTTTTAATATAACTGTTGCTGTCCACACTAAAAAAAATTGGTGTTTATTTCGCATCTTCTATATAAATTAAAAGATCTAAAAGATCTAAAAACTCTATTTCTTTCCTGCTCAATTTGTGTGTCAAATTGAGGTTAAAATAATTCATATTTATAAAATTAAAACATTTATTAAGATTTTCCTCATTGCCCTTCCAAATAAAAAACAAGTCGTCTATATGTCTATGCCATGAGACCAGGTCCGCGCCCAGTGAGTTATTATTCCAAATGTACAGTAATCATTTTCC